>NW_028263277.1:0-253000 GCF_982192425.1 Myodes glareolus
TCTCTTTCAGAAAAATGATTGTGAGTTGCTATTGAATGCTTGTAAGTAGCTTAAGGCAGTTTCAAAGGAAAGTGATTTTCTCTGAAAGTACAGCATTTAGAAAGTGACACAACACTCCATTCACTTCGCACAGTGAATTGAAGTGTTGGAACAGACTGCTTCTCTGTCATAGAAATTCATGTGAGTTGCTGGTGAGTGCTTGTAAGTAGCTTAAGGCAGTTTCAAAGGAAAGTGATTTTCTCTGAAAGTACAGCATTTAGAAAGTGAAGGAACACTCCATTCACATTGCACAGTGAATTGAAGTGTTGGAACAGACTGCTTCTCTTTCAGAAAAACTCATGTGAGTTGCTGGTGAATGTTTGTAAGTAGCTTAAGGCCGTTTCAAAGGAAAGTGATTTTCTCTGAAATTACAGCATTTAGAAAGTGAAATAACAACACATTCACTTCGCACAGTGAATTGAAATGTTGGAACAGACAGCTTCTCTTTCAGAGAAACTCATGTGAGTTGCTGGTGAATGCTTGTTTGTAGCTTAAGGTACTATGAAAGGAAAGTGACTTTCTCTGAAAGTACAGCATTTAGAAAGTGAAGCAAAACTCCATTCACTTCGCACAATGAAATGAAGTTTTGGAACAGACTGCTTCTCTTTCAGAGAAACTCATGTGAGTTGCTGGTGAATGCTTGTATGTAGCTGAAGGCAGGTTCAAAGGAAAGTGATTTTCTCTGAAAGTACAGCATTTAGAAAGTGAAGCAAGACTCCATTCACTTCGCACAGTGAATTGAAGTGTTGGAACAGACTGCCTCTCTTTCAGAAAAATGGATGTGTGTTTCTTTTGAATGCTTGTATGTAGCTTAAGGCACTTTCAATGGAAAGTGATTTTCTCTGAAAGTACAGCGTTTAGAATGTGAAACAAAACTCCATTCACTTCGCACAGTGAATTGAAGTGTTGGAACAGACTGCTTCTCTTTCAGAGAAACTGATGTGAGTTGCTGGTGAATGCTAGTAAGAAGCTTAAGGCAGTTTCAAAGGAAAGTGATTTTCTCTGAAAGTACAGCGTTTAGAAAATGAAACAACAACACATTCACTTCGCACAGTGAATTGAAGTGTTGGAACAGACTGCTTCTCTGTCATAGAAATTCATGTGAGTTGCTGGTGAGTGCTTGTAAGTAGCTTAAGGCAGTTTCAAAGGAAAGTGATTTTCTCTGAAAGTACAGCATTTAGAAAGTGAAGGAACACTCCATTCACTTTGCACAGTGAATTGAAGTGTTGGAACAGACTGCTTCTCTTTCAGAAAAACTCATGTGAGTTGCTGGTGAATGCTTGTAAATAGCTTAAGGCTGTTTCAAAGGAAAGTGATTTTGTCTGAAAGTACAGCATTTAGAAAGTGAAACAACAACACATTCACTTCGCACAGTGAATTGTAGAGTTGGAACAGAATGCTTCTCTTTCAGAGAAACCCATGTGAGTTGCTGGTGAATGCTTGTTTGTAGCTTAAGGTACTTTGAAAGGAAAGTGATTTTCTCTGAAAGTACAGCATTTAGAAAGTGAAGCAAAACTCCATTCACTTCGCACAATGAAATGAAGTGTTGGAACAGACTGCTTTTCTTTCAGAGAAACTCATGTGAGTTGCTGGTGAATGCTTGTAAGTAGCTGAAGACAGTTTCATAGGAAAGTGATTTTCTCTGAAATTACAGCATTTAGAAAGTGAAGCAACACTCCATTCACTTCGCACAGTGAATTGAAGTGTTGGAACAGACTGCTTCTCTATCAGAGAAATGCATGTGAGTTGCTGGTGAATGCTTGTAAGTAGCTTAAGGCAGTTTCAAAGGAAAGTGATTTTCTCTGAAAGTACAGCATTTAGAAAGTGAAGCAACACTCCATTCACTTCGCACAGTGAATTGAAGTGTTGGAACAGACTGCCTCTCTTTCAGAAAAATGGATGTGTGTTTCTTTTGAATGCTTGTATGTAGCTTAAGGCACTTTCAAAGGAAAGTGATTTTCTCTGAAAGTACAGCATTTAGAAAGTGAAGCAACACTCCATTCACTTCGCAGAGTGAGTTGAAGGGTTGGAACAGACTGCCTCCCTTTCAGAAAAATGGATGTGTGTTTCTTTTGAATGCTTGTATGTAGCTAAAGGCACTTTCAAAGGAAAGTGTTTTTCTCTGAAAGTACAGCATTTAGAAAGTGAAGCAAAACTCCATTCACTTCGCACAATGAATTGAAGTGTTGGAACAGACTGCTTCACTTTCAGAGAAACTCATGTGAGTTGCTGTTGAATGCTTGTAAGTAGCTTAAGGCAGTTTCACAGAAAAGTGATTTTCTGTGAAAGTACAGCATTTGGAAATTGAAGCAACACTCCATTCACTTCGCAGAGTGAATTGAACTGTTGGAACAGACTGCTTCTCTTTCAGAGAAATGCATGTGAGTTGCTGGTGAATGCTTGTAAGTAGCTTAAGGCAGTTTCAAACGAAAGTGATTTTCTCTGAAAGTACAGCATTTAGAAAGTGAAACAACAACACATTCACTTCGCACAGTGAATTGAAGTGTTGGAACAGACTGCTTCTCTTTCAGAAAAATGATGGTGAGTTGCTGGTGAATGCTTGTAAGTAGCTTAAAGTACTTTGAAAGGAAAGTGATTTTCTCTGAAAGTGTAGCATTTAGAAAGTGAAGCAACACTCCATTCCCTTTGCACAGTGAATTGAAGGGTTGGAACAGACTGCTTCTCTTTCAGAGAAACTCATGTGAGTTGCTGGTGAATGCTTATAAGTAGCTTAAGGCTGTTTCAAAGGAAAGTGATTTTCTCTGAAAGTACAGCATTTAGAAAGTGAAGCAACACTCCATTCAGTTCTCACAGTGAATTGAAGTGTTGGAACAGACTACTTCTCTTTCAAAGAAATTCATGTGAGTTCCTGGTGAATGCTTCTAAGTACCTTAAGGCAGTTTCAAAGGAAAGTGAATTTCTCTGAAAGTACAGCATTTAGAAGGTGAAGCAACACTCCATTCACTTCGCACAATGAAATGAAGTGTTGGAACAGACTGCTTCTCTTTCAGAGAAACTCATGTGAGTTGCCGGTGAATGCTTGTAAGTAGCTGAAGGCAGTTTCAAAGGAAAGTTATTTTGTCTGAAAGTACAGCATTTAGAAAGTGAAACAACAACACATTCACTTCGCACAGTGAATTGTAGAGTTGGAACAGAATGCTTCTCTTTCACAAAAAGGCATCTGAGTTTCTTGTGAATGCTTGTAAGTGGCTTAAGGCAGTTTCAAAGGAAAGTGATTTTCTCTGAAAGTACAGCATTTAGAAGGTGAAGCAACACTCCATTCACTTCACACAATGAAATGAAGTGTTGGAACAGACTGCTTCTCTTTCAGAGAAACTCATGTGAGTTGCCGGTGAATGCTTGTAAGTAGCTGAAGGCAGTTTCAAAGGAAAGTTATTTTGTCTGAAAGTACAGCATTTAGAAAGTGAAACAACAACACATTCACTTCGCACAGTGAATTGTAGAGTTGGAACAGAATGCTTCTCTTTCACAGAAAGGCATCTGAGTTTCTTGTGAATGCTTGTAAGTAGCTTAAGGCAGTTTCAAAGGAAAGTGATTTTCTCTGAAAGTACAGCATTTAGAAAGTGAAACAACACTCCATTCACTTCGCACAGTGAATTGAAGTGTTGGTACAGACTGCTTCTCTTTCAGAGAAATGCATGTGAGTTTCTTGTGAATGCTTGTAAGTAGCTTAAGGCACTTTCAAAGGAAAGTGATTTTCTCTGAAAGTACAGCATTTAGAAAGTGAAGCAACACTCCATTCACTTCGCACAGTGAATTGAAGTATTGGAACAGACTGCTTCTCTTTCAGAGAAATGCATGTGAGTTGCTGGTGAATGCTTGTAAGTAACTTAAGGCAGTTTCAAAGGAAAGTGATTTTCTCTGAAAGTACAGCATTTAGAAAGTGGAGCAACACTCCATTCACTTCTCAAAGTGAATTGAAGTGTTGGAACAGACTGCTTCTCTTTCAGAGAAATTCATGTGTGTTCCTGGTGAATGCTTGTAAGTACCTTAAGGCAGTTTCAAAGGAAAGTGATTTTCTCTTAAAGTACAGCATTTAGAAAGTGAAACAACAACACATTCACTTCACACAGTGAATTGAAGTGTTGGAACAGACTGCTTCTCTTTCAGAGAAACTCATGTGAGTTGCTGGTGAATGCTTGTAAGTAGCTTAAGGTACTTTGAAAGGAAAGTGATTTTCTCTGAAAGTACAGCATTTAGAAAGTGAAAAACAACACATTCACTTCGCACAGTGAATTGAAGTGTTGGAACAGACTGCTTCTCTTTCAGAGAAACTCATTTGAGTTGCTGGTGAATGCTTGTAAGTAGCTTAAGGCAGTTTCAAAGGAAAGTGATTTTCACTGAAAGTACAGCATTTAGAAAGTGACACAACACTCCATTCACTTCGCACAGTGAATTGAAGTGTTGGAACAGACTGATTATCTTTCAGAGAAATGCATGTGAGTTTCTTGTGAATTCTTATAATTAGCTTAAGGCACTTTCAAAGGAAAGTGATTTTCTCTGAAAGTACAGCATTTAGAATGTGAAGCAACACTCCAATCACTTCCCACAGTGAATTGAATTGTTGGAATAGACTTCTTCTCTTTCAGAGAAACTCATGTGACTTGTTGGTGAATGTTTGTAAGTAGCTTAAGGCAGTTTCAAAGGAAAGTGATTGTCTCTGAAAGAACAGCATTTGGAAAGTGAAGCAACACTCCATTCACTTCGCACAGTGAATTGAAGTGTTGGAACAGACTGCCTCTCTTTCAGAAAAATGGATGTGTGTTTCTTTTGAATGCTTGTATGTAGCTTAAGGCACTTTCAAAGGAAAGTGATTTTCTCTGAAAGTACAGCCTTTTGAAAGTGAAGCAACGCTCCATTCACTTCGCACAGTGAATTGAAGTGTTGGAACAGACTGCTTCTCTTTCAGAGAAACGCATGTGAGTTGCGGGTGAATGCTTGTTTGTAGCTTAAGGTACTTTGAAAGGAAAGTGATTTTCTCTGAAAGTACAGCATTTAGAAAGTGAAGCAACACTCCATTCACTTCACAGAATGAATTGAAGTGTTGGAACAGATTGCTTCTCCTTCAGAGAAACTCATGTGAGTTGCTGTTGAATGCTTTTAAGTAGCTGAAGGCAGTTTCAAAGGAAAGTGATTTTCTCCGAAAGTACAGCATTTAGAAAGTGAACCAACACTCCATTCACTTCGCACAGTGAATTGAATTGATGTAACAGACTCCTTCTCTTTCAGAGAAACTGATGTGAGCTGCTGGTGAATGCTTGTTAGAAGCTTGAGGCAGTTTCAAAGGAAAGTGATTATCTCTGAAAGTACAGCATTTAGAAAATGAAACAACACATTCACTTCGCACAGTGAATTGAAGTGCTGCAACAGACTGCTTCTCTTTCAGAGAAATGCATGTGAGTTGCTGGTGAATGCTTGTAAGTAGCTTAAGGCACTTTCAAAGGAAAGTGATTTTCTCTGAAAGTACAGCATTTAGAAAGTGAAGCAACACTCCATTCACTTCGCACAGTGAATTGAAGTGTTGGAACAGACTGCCTCTCTTTCAGAAAAATGGATGTGTGTTTCTTTTGAATGCTTGTATGTAGCTTAAGGCACTTTCAAAGGAAAGTGATTTTCTCTGAAAGTACAGCATTTAGAATGTGAAGCAAAACTCCATTCACTTCGCACAGTGAATTGAAGTGTTGGAACAGACTGCTTCTCTTTCAGAGAAACTGATGTGAGTTGCTGGTGAATGCTTGTAAGAAGCTTAAGGCAGTTTCAAAGGAAAGTGATTTTCTCTGAAAGTACAGCATTTAGAAAATGAAACAACAACACATTCACATCGCACAGTGAATAGAAGTGTTGGAACAGACTGATTCTCTTTCAGAAAAATGATTGTGAGTTGCTATTGAATGCTTGTAAGTAGCTTAATGTACTTTGAAAGGAAAGTGATTTTCTCTGAAAGTACAGCATTTAGAATGTGACACAACACTCCATTCACTTCGCACAGTGAATTGAAGTGTTGGAACAGACTGCTTCTCTGTCATAGAAATTCATGTGAGTTGCTGGTGAGTGCTTGTAAGTAGCTTAAGGCAGTTTCAAAGGAAAGTGATTTTCTCTGAAAGTACAGCATTTAGAAAGTGAAGGAACACTCCATTCACATTGCACAGTGAATTGAAGTGTTGGAACAGACTGCTTCTCTTTCAGAAAAACTCATGTGAGTTGCTGGTGAATGTTTGTAAGTAGCTTAAGGCCGTTTCAAAGGAAAGTGATTTTCTCTGAAATTACAGCATTTAGAAAGTGAAATAACAACACATTCACTTCGCACAGTGAATTGAAATGTTGGAACAGACAGCTTCTCTTTCAGAGAAACTCATGTGAGTTGCTGGTGAATGCTTGTTTGTAGCTTAAGGTACTATGAAAGGAAAGTGACTTTCTCTGAAAGTACAGCATTTAGAAAGTGAAGCAAAACTCCATTCACTTCGCACAATGAAATGAAGTTTTGGAACAGACTGCTTCTCTTTCAGAGAAACTCATGTGAGTTGCTGGTGAATGCTTGTATGTAGCTGAAGGCAGTTTCAAAGGAAAGTGATTTTCTCTGAAAGTACAGCATTTAGAAAGTGAAGCAACACTCCATTCACTTCGCACAGTGAATTGAAGTGTTGGAACAGACTGCTTCTCTATCAGAGAAATGCATGTGAGTTGCTGGTGAATGCTTGTAAGTAGCTTAAGGCAGTTTCAAAGGAAAGTGATTTTCTCTGAAAGTACAGCATTTAGAAAGTGAAGCAACACTCCATTCACTTCGCACAGTGAATTGAAGTGTTGGAACAGACTGCCTCTCTTTCAGAAAAATGGATGTGTGTTTCTTTTGAATGCTTTTATGTAGCTTAAGGCACTTTCAAAGGAAAGTGATTTTCTCTGAAAGTACAGCATTTAGAATGTCAAGCAAAACTCCATTCACTTCGCACAGTGAATTGAAGTGTTGGAACAGACTGCTTCTCTTTCAGAGAAACTGATGTGAGTTGCTGGTGAATGCATGTAAGAAGCTTAAGGCAGTTTCAAAGGAAAGTGATTTTCTCTGAAAGTACAGCATTTAGTAAATGAAACAACAACACATTCACTTCGCACAGTGAATTGAAGTGTTGGAACAGACTGCTTCTCTTTCAGAAAAATGATTGTGAGTTGCTGGTGAATGCTTGTAAGTAGCTTAATGTACTTTGAAAGGAAAGTGATTTTCTCTGAAAGTACAGCATTTAGAAAGTGACACAACACTCCATTCACTTCGCACAGTGAATTGAAGTTTTGGAACAGACTGCTTCTCTGTCATAGAAATTCATGTGAGTTGCTGGTGAGTGCTTGTAAGTAGCTTAAGGCAGTTTCAAAGGAAAGTGATTTTCTCTGAAAGTACAGCAGTTAGAATGTGACGCAACACTCCATTTACTTCGCACAGTGAATTGAAGTGTTGGAACAGACTGCTTCTCTTTCAGAAAAATGATGGTGAGTTGCTGGTGAATGCTTGTAAGTAGCTTAAAGTACTTTGAAAGGAAAGTGATTTTCTCTGAAAGTGTAGCATTTAGAAAGTGAAGCAACACTCCATTCCCTTTGCACAGTGAATTGAAGGGTTGGAACAGACTGCTTCTCTTTCAGAGAAACTCATGTGAGTTGCTGGTGAATGCTTATAAGTAGCTTAAGGCTGTTTCAAAGGAAAGTGATTTTCTCTGAAAGTACAGCATTTAGAAAGTGAAGCAACACTCCATTCAGTTCTCACAGTGAATTGAAGTGTTGGAACAGACTACTTCTCTTTCAAAGAAATTCATGTGAGTTCCTGGTGAATGCTTCTAAGTACCTTAAGGCAGTTTCAAAGGAAAGTGAATTTCTCTGAAAGTACAGCATTTAGAAGGTGAAGCAACACTCCATTCACTTCGCACAATGAAATGAAGTGTTGGAACAGACTGCTTCTCTTTCAGAGAAACTCATGTGAGTTGCCGGTGAATGCTTGTAAGTAGCTGAAGGCAGTTTCAAAGGAAAGTTATTTTGTCTGAAAGTACAGCATTTAGAAAGTGAAACAACAACACATTCACTTCGCACAGTGAATTGTAGAGTTGGAACAGAATGCTTCTCTTTCACAGAAAGGCATCTGAGTTTCTTGTGAATGCTTGTAAGTGGCTTAAGGCAGTTTCAAAGGAAAGTGATTTTCTCTGAAAGTACAGCATTTAGAAGGTGAAGCAACACTCCATTCACTTCACACAATGAAATGAAGTGTTGGAACAGACTGCTTCTCTTTCAGAGAAACTCATGTGAGTTGCCGGTGAATGCTTGTAAGTAGCTGAAGGCAGTTTCAAAGGAAAGTTATTTTGTCTGAAAGTACAGCATTTAGAAAGTGAAACAACAACACATTCACTTCGCACAGTGAATTGTAGAGTTGGAACAGAATGCTTCTCTTTCACAGAAAGGCATCTGAGTTTCTTGTGAATGCTTGTAAGTAGCTTAAGGCAGTTTCAAAGGAAAGTGATTTTCTCTGAAAGTACAGCATTTAGAAAGTGAAACAACACTCCATTCACTTCGCACAGTGAATTGAAGTGTTGGTACAGACTGCTTCTCTTTCAGAGAAATGCATGTGAGTTTCTTGTGAATGCTTGTAAGTAGCTTAAGGCACTTTCAAAGGAAAGTGATTTTCTCTGAAAGTACAGCATTTAGAAAGTGAAGCAACACTCCATTCACTTCGCACAGTGAATTGAAGTATTGGAACAGACTGCTTCTCTTTCAGAGAAATGCATGTGAGTTGCTGGTGAATGCTTGTAAGTAACTTAAGGCAGTTTCAAAGGAAAGTGATTTTCTCTGAAAGTACAGCATTTAGAAAGTGGAGCAACACTCCATTCACTTCTCAAAGTGAATTGAAGTGTTGGAACAGACTGCTTCTCTTTCAGAGAAATTCATGTGTGTTCCTGGTGAATGCTTGTAAGTACCTTAAGGCAGTTTCAAAGGAAAGTGATTTTCTCTTAAAGTACAGCATTTAGAAAGTGAAACAACAACACATTCACTTCACACAGTGAATTGAAGTGTTGGAACAGACTGCTTCTCTTTCAGAGAAACTCATGTGAGTTGCTGGTGAATGCTTGTAAGTAGCTTAAGGTACTTTGAAAGGAAAGTGATTTTCTCTGAAAGTACAGCATTTAGAAAGTGAAAAACAACACATTCACTTCGCACAGTGAATTGAAGTGTTGGAACAGACTGCTTCTCTTTCAGAGAAACTCATTTGAGTTGCTGGTGAATGCTTGTAAGTAGCTTAAGGCAGTTTCAAAGGAAAGTGATTTTCACTGAAAGTACAGCATTTAGAAAGTGACACAACACTCCATTCACTTCGCACAGTGAATTGAAGTGTTGGAACAGACTGATTATCTTTCAGAGAAATGCATGTGAGTTTCTTGTGAATTCTTATAATTAGCTTAAGGCACTTTCAAAGGAAAGTGATTTTCTCTGAAAGTACAGCATTTAGAATGTGAAGCAACACTCCAATCACTTCCCACAGTGAATTGAATTGTTGGAATAGACTTCTTCTCTTTCAGAGAAACTCATGTGACTTGTTGGTGAATGTTTGTAAGTAGCTTAAGGCAGTTTCAAAGGAAAGTGATTGTCTCTGAAAGAACAGCATTTGGAAAGTGAAGCAACACTCCATTCACTTCGCACAGTGAATTGAAGTGTTGGAACAGACTGCCTCTCTTTCAGAAAAATGGATGTGTGTTTCTTTTGAATGCTTGTATGTAGCTTAAGGCACTTTCAAAGGAAAGTGATTTTCTCTGAAAGTACAGCCTTTTGAAAGTGAAGCAACGCTCCATTCACTTCGCACAGTGAATTGAAGTGTTGGAACAGACTGCTTCTCTTTCAGAGAAACGCATGTGAGTTGCGGGTGAATGCTTGTTTGTAGCTTAAGGTACTTTGAAAGGAAAGTGATTTTCTCTGAAAGTACAGCATTTAGAAAGTGAAGCAACACTCCATTCACTTCGCAGAATGAATTGAAGTGTTGGAACAGATTGCTTCTCCTTCAGAGAAACTCATGTGAGTTGCTGTTGAATGCTTTTAAGTAGCTGAAGGCAGTTTCAAAGGAAAGTGATTTTCTCCGAAAGTACAGCATTTAGAAAGTGAACCAACACTCCATTCACTTCGCACAGTGAATTGAATTGATGTAACAGACTCCTTCTCTTTCAGAGAAACTGATGTGAGCTGCTGGTGAATGCTTGTTAGAAGCTTGAGGCAGTTTCAAAGGAAAGTGATTTTCTCTGAAAGTACAGCATTTAGTAAATGAAACAACAACACATTCACTTCGCACAGTGAATTGAAGTGTTGGAACAGACTGCTTCTCTTTCAGAAAAATGATTGTGAGTTGCTGGTGAATGCTTGTAAGTAGCTTAATGTACTTTGAAAGGAAAGTGATTTTCTCTGAAAGTACAGCATTTAGAAAGTGACACAACACTCCATTCACTTCGCACAGTGAATTGAAGTTTTGGAACAGACTGCTTCTCTGTCATAGAAATTCATGTGAGTTGCTGGTGAGTGCTTGTAAGTAGCTTAAGGCAGTTTCAAAGGAAAGTGATTTTCTCTGAAAGTACAGCAGTTAGAATGTGACGCAACACTCCATTTACTTCGCACAGTGAATTGAAGTGTTGGAACAGACTGCTTCTCTTTCAGAAAAATGATGGTGAGTTGCTGGTGAATGCTTGTAAGTAGCTTAAAGTACTTTGAAAGGAAAGTGATTTTCTCTGAAAGTGTAGCATTTAGAAAGTGAAGCAACACTCCATTCCCTTTGCACAGTGAATTGAAGGGTTGGAACAGACTGCTTCTCTTTCAGAGAAACTCATGTGAGTTGCTGGTGAATGCTTATAAGTAGCTTAAGGCTGTTTCAAAGGAAAGTGATTTTCTCTGAAAGTACAGCATTTAGAAAGTGAAGCAACACTCCATTCAGTTCTCACAGTGAATTGAAGTGTTGGAACAGACTACTTCTCTTTCAAAGAAATTCATGTGAGTTCCTGGTGAATGCTTCTAAGTACCTTAAGGCAGTTTCAAAGGAAAGTGAATTTCTCTGAAAGTACAGCATTTAGAAGGTGAAGCAACACTCCATTCACTTCGCACAATGAAATGAAGTGTTGGAACAGACTGCTTCTCTTTCAGAGAAACTCATGTGAGTTGCCGGTGAATGCTTGTAAGTAGCTGAAGGCAGTTTCAAAGGAAAGTTATTTTGTCTGAAAGTACAGCATTTAGAAAGTGAAACAACAACACATTCACTTCGCACAGTGAATTGTAGAGTTGGAACAGAATGCTTCTCTTTCACAGAAAGGCATCTGAGTTTCTTGTGAATGCTTGTAAGTGGCTTAAGGCAGTTTCAAAGGAAAGTGATTTTCTCTGAAAGTACAGCATTTAGAAGGTGAAGCAACACTCCATTCACTTCACACAATGAAATGAAGTGTTGGAACAGACTGCTTCTCTTTCAGAGAATCTCATGTGAGTTGCCGGTGAATGCTTGTAAGTAGCTGAAGGCAGTTTCAAAGGAAAGTTATTTTGTCTGAAAGTACAGCATTTAGAAAGTGAAACAACAACACATTCACTTCGCACAGTGAATTGTAGAGTTGGAACAGAATGCTTCTCTTTCACAGAAAGGCATCTGAGTTTCTTGTGAATGCTTGTAAGTAGCTTAAGGCAGTTTCAAAGGAAAGTGATTTTCTCTGAAAGTACAGCATTTAGAAAGTGAAACAACACTCCATTCACTTCGCACAGTGAATTGAAGTGTTGGTACAGACTGCTTCTCTTTCAGAGAAATGCATGTGAGTTTCTTGTGAATGCTTGTAAGTAGCTTAAGGCACTTTCAAAGGAAAGTGATTTTCTCTGAAAGTACAGCATTTAGAAAGTGAAGCAACACTCCATTCACTTCGCACAGTGAATTGAAGTATTGGAACAGACTGCTTCTCTTTCAGAGAAATGCATGTGAGTTGCTGGTGAATGCTTGTAAGTAACTTAAGGCAGTTTCAAAGGAAAGTGATTTTCTCTGAAAGTACAGCATTTAGAAAGTGGAGCAACACTCCATTCACTTCTCAAAGTGAATTGAAGTGTTGGAACAGACTGCTTCTCTTTCAGAGAAATTCATGTGTGTTCCTGGTGAATGCTTGTAAGTACCTTAAGGCAGTTTCAAAGGAAAGTGATTTTCTCTTAAAGTACAGCATTTAGAAAGTGAAACAACAACACATTCACTTCACACAGTGAATTGAAGTGTTGGAACAGACTGCTTCTCTTTCAGAGAAACTCATGTGAGTTACTGGTGAATGCTTGTAAGTAGCTTAAGGTACTTTGAAAGGAAAGTGATTTTCTCTGAAAGTACAGCATTTAGAAAGTGAAAAACAACACATTCACTTCGCACAGTGAATTGAAGTGTTGGAACAGACTGCTTCTCTTTCAGAGAAACTCATTTGAGTTGCTGGTGAATGCTTGTAAGTAGCTTAAGGCAGTTTCAAAGGAAAGTGATTTTCACTGAAAGTACAGCATTTAGAAAGTGACACAACACTCCATTCACTTCGCACAGTGAATTGAAGTGTTGGAACAGACTGATTATCTTTCAGAGAAATGCATGTGAGTTTCTTGTGAATTCTTATAATTAGCTTAAGGCACTTTCAAAGGAAAGTGATTTTCTCTGAAAGTACAGCATTTAGAATGTGAAGCAACACTCCAATCACTTCCCACAGTGAATTGAATTGTTGGAATAGACTTCTTCTCTTTCAGAGAAACTCATGTGACTTGTTGGTGAATGTTTGTAAGTAGCTTAAGGCAGTTTCAAAGGAAAGTGATTGTCTCTGAAAGAACAGCATTTGGAAAGTGAAGCAACACTCCATTCACTTCGCACAGTGAATTGAAGTGTTGGAACAGACTGCCTCTCTTTCAGAAAAATGGATGTGTGTTTCTTTTGAATGCTTGTATGTAGCTTAAGGCACTTTCAAAGGAAAGTGATTTTCTCTGAAAGTACAGCCTTTTGAAAGTGAAGCAACGCTCCATTCACTTCGCACAGTGAATTGAAGTGTTGGAACAGATTGCTTCTCTTTCAGAGAAACGCATGTGAGTTGCGGGTGAATGTTGTTTGTAGCTTAAGGTACTTTGAAAGGAAAGTGATTTTCTCTGAAAGTACAGCATTTAGAAAGTGAAGCAACACTCCATTCACTTCGCAGAATGAATTGAAGTGTTGGAACAGATTGCTTCTCCTTCAGAGAAACTCATGTGAGTTGCTGTTGAATGCTTTTAAGTAGCTGAAGGCAGTTTCAAAGGAAAGTGATTTTCTCCGAAAGTACAGCATTTAGAAAGTGAAACAACACTCCATTCACTTCGCACAGTGAATTGAATTGATGTAACAGACTCCTTCTCTTTCAGAGAAACTGATGTGAGCTGCTGGTGAATGCTTGTTAGAAGCTTGAGGCAGTTTCAAAGGAAAGTGATTATCTCTGAAAGTACAGCATTTAGAAAATGAAACAACACATTCACTTCGCACAGTGAATTGAAGTGCTGCAACAGACTGCTTCTCTTTCAGAGAAATGCATGTGAGTTGCTGGTGAATGCTTGTAAGTAGCTTAAGGCACTTTCAAAGGAAAGTGATTTTCTCTGAAAGTACAGCATTTAGAAAGTGAAGCAACACTCCATTCACTTCGCACAGTGAATTGAAGTGTTGGAACAGACTGCCTCTCTTTCAGAAAAATGGATGTGTGTTTCTTTTGAATGCTTGTATGTAGCTTAAGGCACTTTCAAAGGAAAGTGATTTTCTCTGAAAGTACAGCATTTAGAATGTGAAGCAAAACTCCATTCACTTCGCACAGTGAATTGAAGTGTTGGAACAGACTGCTTCTCTTTCAGAGAAACTGATGTGAGTTGCTGGTGAATGCTTGTAAGAAGCTTAAGGCAGTTTCAAAGGAAAGTGATTTTCTCTGAAAGTACAGCATTTAGAAAATGAAACAACAACACATTCACATCGCACAGTGAATAGAAGTGTTGGAACAGACTGATTCTCTTTCAGAAAAATGATTGTGAGTTGCTATTGAATGCTTGTAAGTAGCTTAATGTACTTTGAAAGGAAAGTGATTTTCTCTGAAAGTACAGCATTTAGAATGTGACACAACACTCCATTCACTTCGCACAGTGAATTGAAGTGTTGGAACAGACTGCTTCTCTGTCATAGAAATTCATGTGAGTTGCTGGTGAGTGCTTGTAAGTAGCTTAAGGCAGTTTCAAAGGAAAGTGATTTTCTCTGAAAGTACAGCATTTAGAAAGTGAAGGAACACTCCATTCACATTGCACAGTGAATTGAAGTGTTGGAACAGACTGCTTCTCTTTCAGAAAAACTCATGTGAGTTGCTGGTGAATGTTTGTAAGTAGCTTAAGGCCGTTTCAAAGGAAAGTGATTTTCTCTGAAATTACAGCATTTAGAAAGTGAAATAACAACACATTCACTTCGCACAGTGAATTGAAATGTTGGAACAGACAGCTTCTCTTTCAGAGAAACTCATGTGAGTTGCTGGTGAATGCTTGTTTGTAGCTTAAGGTACTATGAAAGGAAAGTGACTTTCTCTGAAAGTACAGCATTTAGAAAGTGAAGCAAAACTCCATTCACTTCGCACAATGAAATGAAGTTTTGGAACAGACTGCTTCTCTTTCAGAGAAACTCATGTGAGTTGCTGGTGAATGCTTGTATGTAGCTGAAGGCAGTTTCAAAGGAAAGTGATTTTCTCTGAAAGTACAGCATTTAGAAAGTGAAGCAACACTCCATTCACTTCGCACAGTGAATTGAAGTGTTGGAACAGACTGCTTCTCTATCAGAGAAATGCATGTGAGTTGCTGGTGAATGCTTGAAAGTAGCTTAAGGCAGTTTCAAAGGAAAGTGATTTTCTCTGAAAGTACAGCATTTAGAAAGTGAAGCAACACTCCATTCACTTCGCACAGTGAATTGAAGTGTTGGAACAGACTGCCTCTCTTTCAGAAAAATGGATGTGTGTTTCTTTTGAATGCTTTTATGTAGCTTAAGGCACTTTCAAAGGAAAGTGATTTTCTCTGAAAGTACAGCATTTAGAATGTCAAGCAAAACTCCATTCACTTCGCACAGTGAATTGAAGTGTTGGAACAGACTGCTTCTCTTTCAGAGAAACTGATGTGAGTTGCTGGTGAATGCATGTAAGAAGCTTAAGGCAGTTTCAAAGGAAAGTGATTTTCTCTGAAAGTACAGCATTTAGTAAATGAAACAACAACACATTCACTTCGCACAGTGAATTGAAGTGTTGGAACAGACTGCTTCTCTTTCAGAAAAATGATTGTGAGTTGCTGGTGAATGCTTGTAAGTAGCTTAATGTACTTTGAAAGGAAAGTGATTTTCTCTGAAAGTACAGCATTTAGAAAGTGACACAACACTCCATTCACTTCGCACAGTGAATTGAAGTTTTGGAACAGACTGCTTCTCTGTCATAGAAATTCATGTGAGTTGCTGGTGAGTGCTTGTAAGTAGCTTAAGGCAGTTTCAAAGGAAAGTGATTTTCTCTGAAAGTACAGCAGTTAGAATGTGACGCAACACTCCATTTACTTCGCACAGTGAATTGAAATGTTGGAACAGACTGCTTCTCTTTCAGAGAAACTCATGTATGTTGCTGGTATATGTTGTAAGTAGCTTAAGGCTGTTTCAAAGGAAAGTGATTTTGTCTGAAAGTACAGCATTTAGAAAGTGAAACAACAACACATTCACTTCGTACAGTGAATTGTAGAGTTGGAACAGAATGCTTCTCTTTCAGAGAAACTCATGTGAGTTGCTGGTGAATGCTTGTAAGTAGCTTAAGGCAGTTTCAAAGGAAAGGGATTTTCTCTGAAAGTACAGCATTTAGAAAGTGAAGCAACACTCCATTCACTTCGCACAGTGAATTGAAGTGTTGGAACAGACTGCTTTTCTTTCAGAGAAATGCATGTGAGTTTCTATTGAATGCTTATTATTAGCTTAATGCACTTTCAAAGGAAAGTGATTTTCTCTGAAAGTACAGCATTTAGAAAGTGAAGCAACACTCCATTCACTTCACACAGTCAACTGAAGCTTTGGAATAGACTGCTTCTCTTTCAGAGAAATGCATGTGAGTTGCTGGGGAATGCTTGAAAGTATCTTAAGGCACTTTCAAAGGAAAGTGATTTTCTCTGAAAGTACAGCCTTTTGAAAGTGAAGCAACCCTCCATTCACTTCACACAGTGAATTGAAGTGTTAGAACAGACTGCTTCTCTTTCAGAAAAATGACTGTGAGTTGCTGGTGAAGGCTTGTAAGTAGCTTAATGTTCTTTGAAAGGAAAGTGATTTTCTCAGAAGGTACAGCATTTAGAAAGTGAAGCAACACTCCATTCACTTCGCAAGTGAATTGAAGTGTTGGAACAGCCTGTTTCTCTTTCAGAGAAATGCATGTGAGTTGCTGGTGAATGCATGTAAGTAGCTTAAGGCAGTTTCAAAGGAAAGTGATTTTCTCTGAAAGTACAGCATTTTGAAAATGAAACAACAACACATTCACTTCACACAGTGAATTGAAATGTTGGAACAGAATGCTTCTCTTTCAGAGAAACTCATGTGAGTTGCTGGTGAATGCTTGTAGGTAGCTTAAGGCAGTTTCAAAGGAAAGGGATTTTCTCTGAAAGTACAGCATTTAGAAAGTGAAGCAACACTCCATTCACTTCGCACAGTGAATTGAAGTGTTGGAACAGACTGCCTCTCCTTCAGAAAAATGGATGTGTGTTTCTTTTGAATGCTTGTATGTAGCTTAAGGCACTTTCAAAGGAAAGTGATTTTCTCTGAAAGTACAGCATTTAGAATGTCAAGCAACACTCCATTCACTTCGCACAGTGAATTGAAGTGTTGGAACAGACTGCTTCTCTTTCAGAGAAACTCATGTGAGTTGCTGGTGAATGCTTGTAAGAAGCTTAAGGCAGTTTCAAAGGAAAGTGATTTTCTCTGAAAGTACAACATTTAGTAAATGAAACAACAACACATTCACTTCGCACAGTGAATTGAAGTGTTGGAACAGACTGCTTCTCTTTCAGAAAAATGATTGGGAGTTGCTGGTGAAGGCTTGTAAGTAGCTTAATGTTCTTTGAAAGGAAAGTGCTTTTCTCTGAAGGTACAGCATTTAGAAAGTGAAGCAACACTCCATTCACTTTGCACAATGAATTGAATTGTTGGAACAGACTGTTTCTCTTTCAGAGAAACTCATGTGAGTTGCTGGTGAATGCTTGTAAGTAGCTTAAGGCAGTTACAAAGGAAAGTGATTTTCTCTGAAAGTACAGCATTTGGAAAGTGAAGCAACACTCCATTCACTTCGCACAGTGAATTGAAGTACTGGAACAGAATGCTTCTCTGTCAGAGAAACTCATGTGAGTTGCTGTTGAATGCTTGTAAGTAGCTGAAGGCATTTTCAAAGAAAAGTGATTTTCTCTGAAAGTACAGCATTTAGAAAGTGAAGCAACACTCCATTTATTTTGCACAGTGAATTGAAGTGTTGGGACAGACTGCTTCTCTTTCAGAGAAATGCGTGTGAGTTGCTGGTGAATGCTTGTCAGTAGCTTAAGGCAGTTTCAAAGGAAAGTGATTTTCTCTGAAAGTACAGCACTTAGAAAGTGAAGCAACACTCCATTCACTTCACACAGTTAATTGAATTGTTGGAACAGACTGCTTTTCTTTAAGAGAAACGCATGTTAGGTTCCTGTGAATGCTTGTAAGTAGCTTATGGCACTTTCAAACGTAAGTGATTTTCTCTGTAACTACAGCATTTAGAAAGTGAAGTAACACTCCAATCACTTCGCACAGTGAATTGAAGTGTTGGAACAGACTGCTTCTCTTTCAGAGAAATGCATGTGAATTTCTGTTGAATGCTTGTAAGAGCTTAAGGCACTTTCAAAGGAAAGTGATTTTCTCTGAAAGGACAGCATTTAGAAAGTGAAGCAACACTCCATTCACTTCGCACAGTGAATTGAAGGGTTGAAACAGACTGCCTCTCTTTCAGAGAAATGCATTTCAGTTTCCTGTGAATGTTTGTAAGTAGCTTAAGGCACTTTCAAAGGAAAGTGATTTTCTCTGAAACTACAGCATTTAGAATGTGAAGGAACACTCCATTCACTTCGCACAGTGAATTGAAGTGTTGCTACTGACTGCTTCTCTTTCAGAGAAACGCATGTGAATTTCTGTTGAATGCTTGTAAGTAGCTTAAGGCACTTTCAAAGGAAAGTGATTTCCTCTGAAAGGACAGCATTTAGAAAGTGAAGAAACACTCCATTCACTTTGCACAGTGAATTGAAGTGTTGGAACAGACTGCTTCTCTTTTAGAGAAACGCATGTGAATTTCTATTGAATGCTTGTAAGAGCTTAAGGCACTTTCAAAGGAAAGTGATTTTCTCTGAAACTACAGCATTTAGAATGTGAAGGAACACTCCATTCACTTCGCACAGTGAATTGAAGTGTTGCAACTGACTGCTTCTCTTTCAGAGAAACGCATGTGAATTTCTGTTGAATGCTTGTAAGAAGCTTAAGGCACTTTCAAAGGAAAGTGATTTCCTCTGAAAGGACAGCATTTAGAAAGTGAAGAAACACTCCATTCACTTTGCACAGTGAATTGAAGTGTTGGAACAGACTGCTTCTCTTTCAGAGAAACGCATGTGAATTTCTGTTGAATGCTTGTAAGAGCTTAAGGCACTTTCAAAGGAAAGTGATTTTCTCTGAAAGGACAACATTTAGAAAGCGAAGCAACACTCCATTCACTTCGCACAGTGAATTGAAGTGTTGGAACAGACTGCTTCTCTTTCAGAGAAACGCATGTGAATTTCTGTTGAATGCTTGTAAGTAGCTTAAGGCACTTTCAAAGGAAAGTGATTTTCTCTGAAAGGACAACATTTAGAAAGTGAAGCAACACTCCATTCACTTCACACAGTGAATTGAAGTGTTGGAACAGACTGCTTTTCTTTCAGAGAAACAGATGTGAGTTTCTTGTGAATGCTTGTAAGTAGCTTAAGGCAGTTTCAAAAGAGAATGATTTTCTCTAAAAGGAGAGCAGTTAGAAAGTGAAGCAACACTCCATTCACTTCGCACAGTGAATTGAAGTGTTGGAACAGACTTCTTCTTTTTCAGAGAAATGCATGTGAATTTCTGTTGAATGCTTGTAAGAGCTTAAGGCACTTTCAAAGGAAAGTGATTTTCTCTGAAGGTACAGCATTTAGAAAGTGAAGCAACACTCCATTCACTTCGCAAGTGAATTGAAGTGTTGGAACGGCCTGTTTCTCTTTCAGAGAAATGCATGTGAGTTGCTGGTGAATGCATGTAAGTAGCTTAAGGCAGTTTCAAAGAAAAGTTATTTTCTCTGAAAGTACAGCATTTTGAAAATGAAACAACAACACATTCACTTCACACAGTGAAATGAAATGTTGGAACAGAATGCTTCTCTTTCAGAGAAACTCATGTGAGTTGCTGGTGAATGCTTGTAGGTAGCTTAAGGCAGTTTCAAAGGAAAGGGATTTTCTCTGAAAGTACAGCATTTAGAAAGTGAAGCAACACTCCATTCACTTCGCACAGTGAATTGAAGTGTTGGAACAGACTGCCTCTCCTTCAGAAAAATGGATGTGTGTTTCTTTTGAATGCTTGTATGTAGCTTAAGGCACTTTCAAAGGAAAGTGATTTTCTCTGAAAGTACAGCATTTAGAATGTCAAGCAACACTCCATTCACTTCGCACAGTGAATTGAAGTGTTGGAACAGACTGCTTCTCTTTCAGAGAAACTCATGTGAGTTGCTGGTGAATGCTTGTCAGTAGCTTAAGGCAGTTTCAAAGGAAAGTGATTTTCTCTGAAAGTACAGCACTTAGAAAGTGAAGCAACACTCCATTCACTTCACACAGTTAACTGAATTGTTGGAACAGACTCCTTCTCTTTAAGAGAAACGCATGTTAGGTTCCTGTGAATGCTTGTAAGTAGCTTAAGGCACTTTCAAACGTAAGTGATTTTCTCTGTAACTACAGCATTTAGAAAGTGAAGCAACACTCCATTCACTTCGCACAGTGAATTGAAGTGTTGAAACAGACTGCCTCTCTTTCAGAGAAATGCATTTCAGTTTCCTGTGAATGTTTGTAAGTAGCTTAAGGCACTTTCAAAGGAAAGTGATTTTCTCTGAAACTACAGCATTTAGAATGTGAAGGAACACTCCATTCACTTCGCACAGTGAATTGAAGTGTTGCAACTGACTGCTTCTCTTTCAGAGAAACGCATGTGAATTTCTGTTGAATGCTTGTAAGTAGCTTAAGGCACTTTCAAAGGAAAGTGATTTCCTCTGAAAGGACAGCATTTAGAAAGTGAAGAAACACTCCATTCACTTTGCACAGTGAATTGAAGTGTTGGAACAGACTGCTTCTCTTTCAGAGAAACGCATGTGAATTTCTGTTGAATGCTTGTAAGAGCTTAAGGCACTTTCAAAGGAAAGTGATTTTCTCTGAAACTACAGCATTTAGAATGTGAAGGAACACTCCATTCACTTCGCACAGTGAATTGAAGTGTTGCAACTGACTGCTTCTCTTTCAGAGAAACGCATGTGAATTTCTGTTGAATGCTTGTAAGAGCTTAAGGCACTTTCAAAGGAAACTGATTTTCTCTGAAAGGACAACATTTAGAAAGTGAAGCAACACTCCATTCACTTCGCACAGTGAATTGAAGTGTTGGAACAGACTGGTTCTCTTTCAGAGAAACGCATGTGAGTTTCTTGTGAATGCTTGTAAGTAGCTTAAGGCAGTTTCAAAAGAGAATGATTTTCTCTAAAAGGAGAGCAGTTAGAAAGTGAAGCAACACTCCATTCACTTCGCACAGTGAATTGAAGTGTTGGAACAGACTTCTTCTTTTTCAGAGAAATGCATGTGAATTTCTGTTGAATGCTTGTAAGAGCTTAAGGCACTTTCAAAGGAAAGTGATTTTCTCTGAAAGGACAGCATTTAGAAAGTGAAGCAACACTTCATTCACTTCGCACAGTGAATTGAAGCTTGGAACAGACTGCTTCTCTTTCAGAGAAACTGATGTGAGAATTTTGGGAATGCTTGTAAGTAGCTTAAGGCACTTTCAAAGGAAAGTGATTTTCTCTGAAAGGACAGCATTTAGAAAGTGAAGCAACACTCCATTCACTTCGCACAGTGAATTGAAGCTTGGAACAGACTGCTTCTCTTTCAGAGAAACTGATGTGAGTATTTTGTGAATGATTGTATGTAGCTTAAGGCACTTTCTAAGGAAAGTGATTTTCTCTGAAAGGACAACATTTAGAAAGTGAAGCAACACTCCATTCACTTCGCACAGTGAATTGAAGTGTTGGAACAGACTGCTTCTCTTTCAGAGAAACGCATGTGAATTTCTGTTGAATGCTTGTAAGTAGCTTAAGGCACTTTCAAAGGAAAGTGATTTTCTCTGAAAGGACAGCATTTAGAAAGTGAAGCAACACTCCATTCACTTCGCACAGTGAATTGAAGTGTTGGAACAGACTGCTTCTCTCTCAGAGAAACTGATGTGAGTATTTTGTGAATGCTTGTAAGTAGCTTAAGGCAGTTTCAAAAGAGAATGATTTTCTCTAAAAGGAGAGCATTTAGAAAGTGGAGCAACACTCCATTCACTTCGCACAGTGAATTGAAGTGTTGGAACAGACTTCTTCTTTTTCAGAGAAATGCATGTTAATTTCTGTTGAATGCTTGTAAGAGCTTAAGGCACTTTCAAAGGAAAGTGATTTTCTCTGAAAGGACAGCATTTAGAAAGTGAAGCAACACTCCATTCACTTCGCACAGTGAATTGAAGTGTTGAAACAGACTGCCTCTCTTTCAGAGAAATGCATTTCAGTTTCCTGTGAATGTTTGTAAGTAGCTTAAGGCACTTTCAAAGGAAAGTGATTTTCTCTGAAACTACAGCATTTAGAATGTGAAGGAACACTCCATTCACTTCGCACAGTGAATTGAAGTGTTGCAACTTACTGCTTCTCTTTCAGAGAAATGCATGTGAATTTCTGTTGAATGCTTGTAAGTAGCTTAAGGCACTTTCAAAGGAAAGTGATTTCCTCTGAAAGGACAGCATTTAGAAAGTGAAGAAACACTCCATTCACTTTGCACAGTGAATTGAAGTGTTGGAACAGACTGCTTCTCTTTCAGAGAAACGCATGTGAATTTCTGTTGAATGCTTGTAAGAGCTTAAGGCACTTTCAAAGGAAAGTGATTTTCTCTGAAAGGACAACATTTAGAAAGTGAAGCAACACTCCATTCACTTCGCACAGTGAATTGAAGCTTGGAACAGACTGCTTCTCTTTCAGAGAAACTGATGTGAGAATTTTGGGAATGCTTGTAAGTAGCTTAAGGCACTTTCAAAGGAAAGTGATTTTCTCTGAAACTACAGCATTTAGAATGTGAAGGAACACTCCATTCACTTTGCACAGTGAATTGAAGTGTTGGAACAGACTTCTTCTTTTTCAGAGAAATGCATGTGAATTTCTGTTGAATGCTTGAAAGAGCTTAAAGCAATTTCAAAGAAAAGTGATTTTCTCTGAAAGGACAGCATTTAGAATGTGAAGCAACACTCCATTCACTTCGCACAGTGAATTGAAGTGTTGGAACAGACTGCTTCTCTTTCAGAGAAATGCATTTCAGTTTCCTGTGAATGCTTGTAAGTAGCTTAAGGCACTTTCAAAGGAAAGTGATTTTCTCTGAAACTACAGCATTTAGAATGTGAAGGAACACTCCATTCACTACGCACAGTGAATTGAAGTGTTGGAACAGACAGCTTCTCTTTCAGAGAAATGCATGTGAATTTCTGTTGAATGCTTGTAAGTAGCTTAAGGCACTTTCAAAGGAAAGTGATTTTCTCTGAAAGGAGAGCATTTAGAAAGTGAAGCAACACTCCATTCAATTCGCACAGTGAATTGAAGTTTTGGAACAGACTGCTTCTCTTTCAGAGAAACTGATGTGAGTATTTTGTGAATGCTTGTAAGTAGCTTAAGGCACTCTCAAAGGAAAGTGATTTTCTCTAAAAGGAGAGCATTTAGAAAGTGAAGCAACACTCCATTCACTTCGCACAGTGAATTGAAGTGTTGGAACAGACTGCTTCTCTTTCGGAGAAACGCATGTGAATTTCTGTTGAATGCTTGTAAGTAGCTTAAGGCACTTTCAAAGGAAAGTGATTTTCTCTGAAAGGACAGCATTTAGAAAGTGAAGCAACACTCCATTCACTTCACACAGTGAATTGAAGTGTTGGAACAGACTGCTTCTCTTTCAGAGAAACAGATGTGAGTTTCTTGTGAATGCTTGTAAGTAGCTTAAGGCAGTTTCAAAAGAGAATGATTTTCTCTAAAAGGAGAGCAGTTAGAAAGTGAAGCAACACTCCATTCACTTCGCACAGTGAATTGAAGTGTTGGAACAGACTTCTTCTTTTTCAGAGAAATGCATGTGAATTTCTGTTGAATGCTTGTAAGAGCTTAAGGCACTTTCAAAGGAAAGTGATTTTCTCTGAAAGGACAGCATTTAGAAAGTGAAGCAACACTCCATTCACTTCACACAGTGAATTGAAGTGTTGGAACAGACTGCTTCTCTTTCAGAGAAACAGATGTGAGTTTCTTGTGAATGCTTGTAAGTAGCTTAAGGCAGTTTCAAAAGAGAATGATTTTCTCTAAAAGGAGAGCAGTTAGAAAGTGAAGCAACACTCCATTCACTTCGCACAGTGAATTGAAGTGTTGGAACAGACTTCTTCTTTTTCAGAGAAATGCATGTGAATTTCTGTTGAATGCTTGTAAGAGCTTAAGGCACTTTCAAAGGAAAGTGATTTTCTCTGAAAGGACAGCATTTAGAAAGTGAAGCAACACTCCATTCACTTCGCACAGTGAATTGAAGTGTTGGAACAGACTGCCTCTCCTTCAGAAAAATGGATGTGTGTTTCTTTTGAATGCTTGTATGTAGCTTAAGGCACTTTCAAAGGAAAGTGATTTTCTCTGAAAGTACAGCATTTAGAATATCAAGCAACACTCCATTCACTTCGCACAGTGAATTGAAGTGTTGGAACAGACTGCTTCTCTTTCAGAGAAATGCGTGTGAGTTGCTGGTGAATGCTTGTCAGTAGCTTAAGGCAGTTTCAAAGGAAAGTGATTTTCTCTGAAAGTACAGCACTTAGAAAGTGAAGCAACACTCCATTCACTTCACACGGTTAATTGAATTGTTGGAACAGACTGCTTCTCTTTAAGAGAAACGCATGTTAGGTTCCTGTGAATGCTTGTAAGTAGCTTATGGCACTTTCAAACGTAAGTGATTTTCTCTGTAACTACAGCATTTAGAAAGTGAAGTAACACTCCAATCACTTCGCACAGTGAATTGAAGTGTTGGAACAGACTGCTTCTCTTTCAGAGAAATGCATGTGAATTTCTGTTGAATGCTTGTAAGAGCTTAAGGCACTTTCAAAGGAAAGTGATTTTCTCTGAAAGGACAGCATTTAGAAAGTGAAGCAACACTCCATTCACTTCGCAGAGTGAATTGAAGTGTTGAAACAGACTGCCTCTCTTTCAGAGAAATGCATTTCAGTTTCCTGTGAATGTTTGTAAGTAGCTTAAGGCACTTTCAAAGGAAAGTGATTTTCTCTGAAACTACAGCATTTAGAATGTGAAGGAACACTCCATTCACTACGCACAGTGAATTGAAGTGTTGGAACAGACAGCTTCTCTTTCAGAGAAATGCATGTGAATTTCTGTTGAATGCTTGTAAGTAGCTTAAGGCACTTTCAAAGGAAAGTGATTTTCTCTGAAAGGAGAGCATTTAGAAAGTGAAGCAACACTCCATTCACTTCGCACAGTGAATTGAAGTGTTGGAACAGACTTCATCTCTTTCAGAGAAATGCATGTGAGTTTCTTGTGAATGCTTGTAAGTAGCTTAAGGCACTTTCAAAGGAAAGTGATTTACTCTGTAACTACAGCATTTGCAAAGTGAAGTAACACTCCAATCACTTCGCACAGTGAATTGAATTGTTGGAATAGACTGCTTCCATTTCAGAGAAACTCATGTGAGTTGCTGGTGAATGTTTGTAAGTACCTTAAGGCACTTTCAAAGGAAAGTGATTATCTCTGTAACTACAACATTTAGAAAGTGAAGCAACACTCCATTCACTTCACACAGTGAATTGATGTGTTGGAACATACTGCTCCTCTTTCAGAGAAACTCATATGAGTTGCTGTTGAATGCTTGTTTGTAGCTTAAGGTACTTTGAAAGGAAAGTGATTTTCTCTGAAAGTACAACATTTAGAAAGTGACACAACACTCAATTCACTTCGCAGAGTGAATTGATGTGTTGGAACAGACTGCTTCTCTTTCAGAGAAATGCATGTGAGTTTCTTGTGAATGCTTATTATTAGCTTAAGGCACTTTCAAAGGAAAGTAATTTTCTCTGAAAGTACAGCATTTAGAAAGTGAAGCAACACTCCATTCACTTCGCACAGTCAATTGAAGTTTTGGAACAGACTGCTTCTCTTTCAGAGAAATGCATGTGAGTTGCTGGATAATGCTTGAAAGTAGCTAAAGGCAGTTTCAAAGGAAAGTGATTTTCTCTGAAAGGACAGCCTTTTGAAAGTGAAGCAACCCTCCATTCACTTCACACAGTGAATTGAAGTGTTGGAACAGACTGCTTTTCTTTCAGAGAAATGCATGTGAGTTGCTGGAGAATGCTTGTAAGTAGCTTAAGGCAGTTTCAAAGGAAAGTGATTTTCTCTGAAATTACAGCATTTAGAAAGTGAAACAACAACACGTTCACTTCGCACAGTGAATTGAAGTGTTGGAACAGACTGCTTCTCTTTCAGAGAAACTCATGTGAGTTGCTGTTGAATGCTTGTAAGTAGCTGAAGGCAGTTTCAAAGGAAAGTGACTTTCTCTGAAAGTACAGCATTTAGAAAGTGAAGCAACACTCCATTCACTTCGCCCAGTGAATTGAAGTGTTGGAACAGACTGCTTCTCTTTCAGAGAAATGCATGTGAGTTTCTTGTGAATGCTTATAATTAGCTTAAGGCACGTTCAAAGGAAAGTGATTTTCTCTGAAAGTTCAGCATTTAGAAAGTGAAGCAACACTCCATTTACTTTGCCCAGTGAATTGAAGTGTTGGGACTGACTGCTTCTCTTTCAGAGAAATGCATGTGAGTTGCTAGTGAATGCTTGTCAGTAGCTTAAGGAAGTTTCAAAGGAAAGTGATTTTCTCTGAAAGTACAGCACTTAGAAAGTGAAGAAACACTCCATTCACTTCGCACAGTTAATTGAATTGTTGGAACAGACTGCTTCTCTTTCAGAGAAATGCATGTTAGGATTTTGTGAATGCTTGTAAGTAGTGTAAGGCACTTTCAAAGAAAGTGATTATCTCTGTAACTACAACATTTAGAAAGTGAAGCAACTCTACATTTACTTTGCCCAGTGAATTGAAGTGCTGGGACAGACTGCTTCTCTTTCAGAAAAATGATTATGAGTTGCTGGTGAATGCTTTTAAGTAGCTTAAGGCAGTTTCAAAGGGAAGTGATTTTCTCAGAAAGTATAGCATTTAGAAAGTGAAGCAACTCGATTCACTTTGCACAGTGAATTTAAGTGTTGGAACAGACTGCTTCTCTTTCAGAGAAACTCATGTGAGTTGCTGGTGAATGCTTATAGTTAGCTTTATGCACTTTCAAAGGTAAATGATTTTCTCTGAAAGTACAGCATTTAGAAAGTGAAGCAACACTCTATTCACTTCCGACAGTGAATTGAAATGTTGGAACAGACTGCTTCTCTTTCAGAGAAATGCATGTGAGTTGCTAGTGAATGCTTGTAAGTAGCTTAAGGCACTTTAAAAGGAAAGTGATTTTCTCTGAAAGTACAGCATTTTGAAAGTGAAGCAACCCTCCATTCACTTCGTACAGTGAATTGAAGTGTTGGAACAGACTGCTTCTCTTTCAGAGAAACTCATGTGAGTTGCTGCTGAATGCTTGTACGTAGCTTAAGGTACTTTGAAAGGAAAGTGATTTTCTCGGAAAGTACAGCATTTAGAAAGTGACGCAACACTCCATTCACTTCGAACAGTGAATTGAAATGTTGGACCAGACTGCTTCTCTTTCAGAGAAACTCATGTGAGTTGCTGGTGAATGCTTGGAAGTAGCTTAAGGCACTTTCAAAGGAAAGAGATTTTCTCTGAAAGTACAGCATTTAAAAAGTGAAGCCACACTCCATTCACTTCGCACAGTGAATTGAAGTGTTGGAACAGACTGCTTCTCTTTCAGATAAACTCATGTGAGTTGCTGTTGAATGCTTGTAAGAAGCTTAAGGCACTTTCAAAGGAAAGTGATTTTGTCTGAAAGTACAGCATTTAGAAAGTGATGCAACACTGCATTCCCTTCGCACAGTGAATTGAAATGCTGGAACAGACTGCTTCTCTTTCAGAGAAATGCATGTGAGTTGCTGGTGAATGCTTGTAAGTAGCTTAAGGCACGTTGAAAGGAAAGTGATTTTCTCTGAAAGTACAGCATTTTTAAAGTGAAGCAACACTCCATTCACTTCGCAAAGTGAATTGAACTGTTGGAACAGACTGCTTCTCTTTCAGAAAAATGATTGTGAGTTGCTGGTGAATGCTTGCAAGTAGCTTAAGGCAGTTTCAAAGGAACGTGATTTTCTCTGAAAGTACAGCATTTAGAAAGTGAAGCAACACTGCATTCCCTTCGCACAGTGAATTGAAGTGTTGGAACAGACTTCCTCTCTTCCAGAGAAATGCATGTGAGTTGCTGGTAAATGCTTGTAAGTAGCTGAAGGCACGTTGAAAGGAAAGTGATTTTCTCTGAAAGTACAGCATTATGAAAGTGAAGCAACCCTCCATTCACTTCTCACAGTGAATTGAACTGTTGGAACAGACTGCTTCTCTTTCAGAGAAACTCATGTAAGTTGCTGGTGAATGCTAGTAAGCAGTTTAAGGCAGTTCCATAGGAAAGGGATTTTTTCTGAAAGTACAGCATTTAGAAAGTGACGCAATACTCCCTTCACTTCGCACAGTGAATTGAAGTGTTGAAACAGACTGCTTCTCTTTCAGAGAAACTCATGTGAGTTGCTGGCGAATGTTTGTAATTATCTTAAGGCAGTTCCAAAGGAAAGTGATTTACTCTGAAAGTACATCATTTAGAAAGTGAAGCAACACTCCATTCACTTTGCACAGTGAATTGAAGTGTTGGAACAGACTGCTTCTCTTTCAGAGAAACTCATTTGAGTTGCTGGTGAATTCTTGTAAGTAGCTTAAGGCAGTTTAAAAGGAAAGGGTTTTCCTCTGAAAGTACAGCATTGAGAAAGTGAAGCAACACTCCATTCACTTCGCACAGTGAATTGAAATGTTGGAACAGACTCCTTCTCTTTCAGAGAAATGCATTAGAGTTGCTAGAGAATGCTTGTAAGAAGCTTAAGGCAGTTTCAAGGGAAAGTGATTTTCTCTGAAAGTACAGCATTTAGAATGTGAAGCAACACTCAATTCACTTCGCACAGTGAATTGAAGTGTTGGAACAGACTGCTTCTCTTTCAGAGAAATGCATGTGAGTTGCTGGTGAATGCTTGTAAGTAGCTTAAGGCTGTTTCAAAGGAAAGTGATTTTCTCTGAAAGTACAGCATTGAGAAAGTGAAGCAACACTACATTCACTTCGCACAGTGAATTGAAGTGTTGGAACAGACTGCTTCTCTTTCAGAGAAATGCATGTGAGTTTCTTGTGAATGCTTATAATCAGCCTAAAGCACTTTCAAAGGAAAGTGATTTTCTCTGAAACGACAGCATTTAGAAAGTGAAGCAACACTCCATTCACTTCGCACAGTGAATTGAAGTGTTGGAAAAGACGGCTTCTCTTTCAGAGAAACTCATGTGAGTTGCTGGTGAATGTTTGTAAGTATCTTAAGGCAGTTCCAAAGGAAAGTGATTTTCCCTGACAGTACAGCATTTAAAAAGTGAAGCAACACTCCATTCACTTCGCACAGTGAATTGAAGTGTTGGAACAGACTGCTTCTCTTTCAGAGAAACTCATGTGAGTTGCTGGTGAATGCTTGTAAGTAGCTTAAGGCAGTTTCAAAGGAACGTGATTTTCTCTGAAAGTACAGCATTTAGAAAGTGAAGCAACTGCATTCACTTTGCACAGTGAATTGAAGTGTTGGAACAGACTGCTTCTCTTTCAGTGAAACTCATGTGAGTTGCTGGTGAATGCTTACAGTTAGCTTTAGGCACTTTCAAAGGAAAGTGATTTTCTCTGAAAGTACAGCATTTAGAAAGTGAAGAAACACTCCATTCACTTCGCACAGTGAATTGAAGTGTTGGAACAGACTGCTTCTCTTTCAGAAAAATGATTCTGAGTTGCTCGTGAATGCTTATAGTTAGCTTTAGGCACTTTCAAAGGAAAGTGATTTTCTCTGAAAGGACAGCATTTAGAAAGTGAAGCAACACTCCATTCACTTCGCACTGTGAATTGAAATGTTGGAAGAGACTGCTTCACTTTCAGAGAAATGCATGTGAGTTGCTAGTGAATGCTTGTAAGTAGCTTAAGGCACTATAAAAGGAAAGTGATTTTCTCTGAAAGTACAGCATTTAGAAAGTGAAGCAACACTCCATTCACTTTGCACAGTGAATTGAAGTGTTGGAACAGACTGCTTCTCTTTCAGAAAAACCCTTGTGATTTGCTGGTGAATGCTTGTAAGTAGCTTAAGGCAGTTTCAAAAGAAAGTGATTATCTCTGTAACTACAGTATTTAGAAAGTGAAGAAACACTCCATTCACTTCGCACAGTGAATAGAAGTGTTGTAACAGACTGCTTCTCTTTCAGAGAAATGCATGTGAGTTGCTGGGGAATGATTGTAAGTAGCTTAAGGCACTTTCAAAGGAAAGTGATTTTCTCTGAAAGTACAACATTTAGAAAGTGAAGCAACACTCCATTCACTTCGCACAGTGAATTGAAGTGTTGGAACAGACTGATTCTCTTTCAGAAAAATGCATGTGAGTTTCTTGTGAATGCTTATAGTTAGCTTAAGGCACTTTCAAAGGAAAGTGATTTTCTCTGAAAGTACAGCATTTAGAAAGTGACGCAACACTCCATTCACTTTGCACAGTGAATTGAAGTGTTGGAACAGACTGCTTCTCTTTCAGATAAACTCATGTGAGTTGCTGTTGAATGCTTGTAAGAAGCTTAAGGCACTTTCAAAGGAAAGTGATTTTGTCTGAAAGTACAGCATTTAGAAAGAGATGCAACACTACATTCACTTTGCAGAGTGAATTGAAGTGTTGGAACAGACTGCTTCTCTTTCAGAAAAACGCATGTGATTTGCTGGTGAATGCTTGTAAGTAGCTTAAGGCAGTTTCAATAGAAAGTGATTATCTCAGTAACTACAGCATTTAGAAATTGAATCAACACTCCATTCACTTCGCACAGTGAATTGAAGTGTTGGAACAGACTGCTTCTCTTTCAGAGAAACTCATGTGAGTTGCTGGTGAATGCTTGTAAGTATCTGAAGGCACTTTCTAAGGAAGGTGATTTTTTCGGAAAGTACAGCGTTACGAACTGAAGAAAAACTCCATTCACTTTGCACAGTGAATTGAAGTGTTGGAACAGACTGCTTCTCTTTCAGAGAAATGCATGTGAGTTTCTTGTGAATGCTTATAATCAGCTTAAGGCACTTTCAAAGGAAAGTGATTTTCTCTGAAAGGACAGCATTTAGAAAGTGAAGCAACACTCCATTCACTTCGCACAGTGAATTGAAATGTTGGAACAGACTGCTTCTCTTTCAGAGAAATGCATGTGAGTTGCTGGTGAATGCTTGTAAGTAGCTTAAGGCTGTTTCAAAGGAAAGTGATTTTCTCTGAAAGTACAGCATTTAGAAAGTGAAGCAATACTCCATTCACTTCGCACAGTGAATTGAAGTGTTGGAACAGACTGCTTCTCTTTCAGAGAAATGCATGTGAGTTGCTGGTGAATGCTTGTAAGCAGCTTAAGGCAGTTTAAAAGGAAAGTGATTTTCTTTGAAAGTACAGCATTTAGAAAGTGAAACAACAACACATTCACTTCGCACAGTGAATTGATGTGTTGGACCAGACTCCTTCTCTTTCAGAAAAACTCATGTGAGTTGCTGGTGAATGCTTGTAAGTAGCTTAAAGCAGTTTCAAAAGAAAGCGATTTTCTCTGAAAGTACAGCATTTAGAAAGTGAAGCAACAACACATTCACTTCGCACAGTGAATTGATGTTTTGGACCAGACTCCTTCTCTTTCAGAAAAACTCATGTGAGTTGCTGGTGAATGCTAGCACTTATCTTAAGGTACTTTGAAAGGAAAGTGATTTTCTCTGAAAGTACAGCATTTAGAAAGTGAAGAAACACTCCATTCTCTTCGCACAGTGAATTGAGGTGTTGGAACAGACTGATTCTCTTTCAGAAAAATGCATGTGAGTTTCTTATGAATGCTTATAGTTAGCTTAAGGCACTTTCAAAGGAAAGTGATTTTCTCTGAAATTACAGCATTTAGAAAGTGAAGCAACACTCCATTCACTTCGCACAGTGAATTGAAGTGTTGGAACAGACTGCTTCTCTTTCAGCGAAACTCATGTGTGTTGCTGCTGAATACTTGTAAGTAGCTTTAGGTACTTTGAAAGGAAAGTGATTTTCTCGGAAAGTACAGCATTTAGAAAGTGACGCAACACACCATTCACTTCGCACAGTGAATTCAAGTGTTGGAACAGACTGCTTCTCATTCAGAGAAACTCATGTGAGTTGCTGATGAATGCTTGTAAGTAGCTTAAGGTACTTTGAAAGGAAAGTGATTTTCTCGGAAAGTACAGCATTTAGAAAGTGACGCAACACTCCATTCACTTCGCACGGTGAATTGAAGTGTTGGAACAGACTGCTTCTCTTTCAGAGAAATGCATGTGAGTTGCTGGGGAATGATTGTAAGTAGCTTAAGGCAGTTTCAATAGAAAGTGATTATCTCTGTAACTACAGCATTTAGAAATTGAATCAACACTCCATTCACTTTGCACAGTGAATTGAAGTGTTGGAACAGACTGCTTCTCTTTCAGAGAAACTCATGTGAGTTGCTGGTGAATGCTTGTAAGTAGCTGAAGGCACTTTCAAAGGAAAGTGAATTTTTCTGAAAGTACAGCATTACAAACAGAAGAAAAACTCCATTCACTTTGCACAGTGAATTGAAGTGTTGGAACAGACTGCTTCTCTATCAGAGAAATGCATGTGAGTTTCTTGTGAATGCTTATAATCAGCTTAAGGCACTTTCAAAGGAAAGTGATTTTCTCTGAAAGTACAGCATTTAGAAAGTGAAGCAACACTCCATTCACTTCGCACAGTGAATTGAAATGTTGGAACAGACTGCTTCTCTTTCAGAGAAATGCATGTGAGTTGCTGGTGAATGCTTGTAAGTAGCTTAAGGCTGTTTCAAAGGAAAATGATTTTCTCTGAAAGTACAGCATTTAGAAAGTGAAGCAACACTCCATTCACTTCGCACAGTGAATTGAAGTGTTGGAACAGACTGCTTCTCTTTCAGAGAAATGCATGTGGGTTGCTGGTGAATGCTTGTAAGCAGCTTAAGGCAGTTTAAAAGGAAAGTGAATTTCTCTGAAAGTACAGCATTTAGAAAGTGAAACAACAACACATTCACTTCGCACAGTGAATTGAAGTGTTGGAACAGACTGCTTCTCTTTCAGAGAAACGCATGTGAGTTTCTTGTGAATGCTTGTAAGTAGCTTAAGGCACTTTCAAAGGAAAGTGATTTTCTCTGAAAGGACAGCATTTTCAAAAGTGAAGCAACCCTCCATTCACTTCGAACAGTGAATTGAAGTGTTGGAACAGACTGCTTCTCTTTCAGAAAAATGATTGTGAGTTGCTGGGGAATGCTTGTAAGTAACTTAAGGCACTTTAAAAGGAAAGTGATTTTCTCTGAAAGTACAGCATTTAGAATGTGAAGCAACACTCAATTCACTTAGCACAGTGAATTGAAGTGTTGGAACTGACTGCTTCTCTTCCAGAGAAATGCATGTGAGTTGCTCGTGAATGCTTGTAAGAAGCTTAAGGCAGTTTCAAAGGAAAGTGATTTTCTCTGAAAGTACAGCATGTAGAAAGTGAAGCAACACTCCATTCACTTCGCACAGTGAATTGAAGTGTTGGAACAGACTCCTTCTATTTCAGAGAAACTCATGTGAGTTGCTCGTGAATGCTTGTAAGTAGCTTAAGGTACTTTGAAAGGAAAGTGATTTTCTCTGAAAGTACAGCATTTAGATAGTGACTCAAAACTCCATACACTTCGCACAGTGAATTGAAGTGTTGGAACAGACTGCTTCTCTTTCAGAGAAATGCATGTGAGTTGCTGGTGAATGCTTGTAAGTAGCTTAAGGCTGTTTCAAAGGAAAGTGATTTTCTCTGAAAGTACAGCATTGAGAAAGTGAAGCAACACTCCATTCACTTCGCACAGTGAATTGAAGTGTTGGAACAGACTGCTTCTCTTTCAGAGAAATGCATGTGAGTTTCTTGTGAATGCTTATAATCAGCCTAAAGCACTTTCAAAGGAAAGTGATTTTCTCTGAAACGACAGCATTTAGAAAGTGAAGCAACACTCCATTCACTTCGCACAGTGAATTGAAGTGTTGGAAAAGACGGCTTCTCTTTCAGAGAAACTCATTTGAGTTGCTGGTGAATGTTTGTAAGTATCTTAAGGCAGTTCCAAAGGAAAGTGATTTTCCCTGACAGTACAGCATTTAAAAAGTGAAGCAACACTCCATTCACTTCGCACAGTGAATTGAAGTGTTGGAACAGACTGCTTCTCTTTCAGAGAAACTCATGTGAGTTGCTGGTGAATGCTTGTAAGTAGCTTAAGGCAGTTTCAAAGAACGTGATTTTCTCTGAAAGTACAGCATTTAGAAAGTGAAGCAACTGCATTCACTTTGCACAGTGAATTGAAGTGTTGGAACAGACTGCTTCTCTTTCAGTGAAACTCATGTGAGTTGCTGGTGAATGCTTACAGTTAGCTTTAGGCACTTTCAAAGGAAAGTGATTTTCTCTGAAAGGACAGCATTTAGAAAGTGAAGCAACACTCCATTCACTTCGCACAGTGAATTGAAGTGTTGGAACAGACTGCTTCTCTTTCAGAAAAACGCATGTGATTTGCTGGTGAATGCTTGTAAGTAGCTTAAGGCAGTTTCAATAGAAAGTGATTATCTCTGTAACTACAGCATTTAGAAATTGAATCAACACTCCATTCACTTCGCAAGGTGAATTGAAGTGTTGGAACAGACTGCTTCTCTTTCAGAGAAACTCATGTGAGTTGCTGGTGAATGCTTGTAAGTAGCTGAAGGCACTTTCAAAGGAAAGTGATTTTTTCTGAAAGTACAGCATTACAAACTGAAGAAAAACTTCATTCACTTTGCACAGTGAATTGAAGTGTTGGAACAGACTGCTTCTCTTTCAGAGAAATGCATGTGAGTTTCTTGTGAATGCTTATAATCAGCTTAAGGCACTTTCAAAGGAAAGTGATTTTCTCTGTAAGGACAGCAATTAGAAAGTGAAGCAACACTACATTCACTTCGCACAGTGAATTGAAATGTTGGAACAGACTGCCTCTCTTTCAGAGAAATGCATGTGAGTTGCTGGTGAATGCTTGGAAGTAGCTTAAGGCTGTTTTAAAGGAAAGTGATTTTCTCTGAAAGTACAGCATTTAGAAAGTGAAGCAACACTCCATTCACTTCGCACAGTGAATTGAAGTGTTGGAACAGACTGCTTCTCTTTCAGAGAAATGCATGTGAGTTGCCGGTGAATGCTTGTAAGCAGCTTAAGGCAGTTTAAAAGGAAAGTGATTTTCTCTGAAAGTACAGCATTTAGAAAGTGAAACAACAACACATTCACTTCGCACAGTGAATTGAAGTGTTGGAACAGACTGCTTCTCTTTCAGAGAAACTCAAGTGAGTTGCTGGTGAATGTTTGTAAGTAGCTTAAAGCAGTTTCAAAGGAAAGTGATTTTCTCTGAAAGTACAGCATTTAGAAAGGGAAGCAACACTCCATTTACTTCGCACAGTGAATTGATGTGTTGGACCAGACTCCTTCTCTTTCAGAAAAACTCATGTGAGTTGCTGGTGAATGCTAGCACTTAGCTTAAGGTACTTTGAAAGGAAAGTGATTTTCTCTGAAAGTACAGCATTTATAAAGTGACGCAATACTCCCTTCACTTCGCACAGTGAATTGAAGTGTTGGAACAGACTGCTTCTCTTTCAGAGAAATTCATGTGAGTTTCTTGTGAATGCTTATAATCAGCCTAAGGCACTTTCAAAGGAAAGTGATTTTCTCTGAAAGGACAGCATTTAGAAAGTGAAGCAACACTCCATTCACTTCGCACAGTGAATTGAAGTGTTGAAACAGACTGCTTCTCTTTCAGAGAAACTCATGTGAGTTGCTGGTGAATGTTTGTAAGTATCTTAAGGCAGTTCCAAAGGAAAGTGATTTTCCCTGACAGTACAGCATTTAAAAAGTGAAGCAACACTTCATTCACTTCGCACAGTGAATTGAAGTGTTGGACCAGACTGCTTCTCTTTCAGAGAAACTCATGTGAGTTGCTGGTGAATGCTTGTAAGTAGCTTAAGGCAGTTTCAAAGAAAAGTGATTTTCTCTGAAAGTACAGCATTTAGAAAGTGAAGCAACTGCATTTACTTTGCACAGTGAATTGAAGTGTTGGAACAGACTGCTTCTCTTTCAGTGAAACTCATGTGAGTTGCTGGTAAATGCTTACAGTTAGCTTTAGGCACTTTCAAAGGAAAATGATTTTCTCTGAAAGTACAGCATTTAAAAAGTGAAGCAACACTCCATTCACTTCGCACAGTGAATTGAAGTGTTGGAACAGACTGCTTCTCTTTCAGAGAAATGCATGTGAGTTGCTGGAGAATGCTTATAGTTAGCTTTAGGCACTTTCAAAGGAAAGTGATTTTCTCTGAAAGGACAGCATTTAGAAAGTGAAGCAACACTCCATTCACTTCGCACAGTGAATTGAAATGTTGGAACAGACTGCTTCACTTTCAGTGAAGTGCATGTGAGTTGCTAGTGAATGCTTGTAAGTAGCTTAAGGCACTATAAAAGGAAAGTGATTTTCTCTGAAAGTACAGCATTTTGAAAGTGAAGCAACCTTCCATTCACTTCGCACAGTGACTTGAAGTGTTGGAACAGACTGCTTCTCTTTCAGAGAAACTCATGTGAGTTGCTGGTGAATGCTTGTAAGTACCTTGAGGCACTTTCAAAGTAAAGTGATTTTCTCTGAAAGTACAGCATTTAGAAAGTGAAGAAACACTCCATTCACTTCGCACAGTGAATTGAAGTGTTGGAACAGACTGATTCTCTTTCAGAAAAATGCATGTCAGTTTCTTATGAATGCTTATAGTTAGCTTAAGGTACTTTCAAAGGAAAGTGATTTTCTCTGAAAGTACAGCATTTAGAAAGTGAAGCAACACTCCATTCACTTCGCACAGTGAATTGAAGTGTTGGAACAGACTGCTTCTCTTTCAGCGAAACTCATGTGAGTTGCTGCTGAATACTTGTAAGTAGCTTAGGGTACTATGAAAGGAAAGTGATTTTCTCGGAAAGTACAGCATTTAGAATGTGACGCAACACACCATTCACTTCGCACAGTGAATTGAAGTGTTGGAACATACTGCTTCTCATTCAGAGAAACTCATGTGAGTTGATGCTGAATGCTTGTAAGTAGCTTAAGGTACTGTGAAAGGAAAGTGATTTTCTCGGAAAGTACAGCATTTAGAATGTGACGCAACACTCCATTCACTTCGCACAGTGAATTGAAGTGTTGGAACAGACTGCTTCTCTTTCAGAAAAACGCATGTGATTTGCTGGTGAATGCTTGTAAGTAGCTTAAGGCAGTTTCAATAGAAAGTGATTATCTCTGTAACTACAGCATTTAGAAATTGAATCAACACTCCATTCACTTCGCACAGTGAATTGAAGTGTTGGAACAGACTGCTTCTCTTTTAGAGAAACTCATGTGAGTTGCTGGTGAATGCTTGTAAGTAGCTGAAGGCACTTTCAAAGGAAAGTGATTTTTTCTGAAAGTACAGCATTACAAACTGAAGAAAAACTCCATTCACTTTGCACAGTGAATTGAAGTGTTGGAACAGACTTCTTCTCTTTCAGAGAAATGCATGTGAGTTTCTTGTGAATGCTTATAATCAGCTTAAGGCACTTTCAAAGGAAAGTGATTTTCTCTGAAAGGACAGCATTTAGAAAGTGAAGCAACACTCCATTCACTTCGCACAGTGAATTGAAGTGTTGGAACAGACTGCTTCTCTTTCAGAGAAACTCATGTGAGTTGCTGGTGAATGTTTGTAAGTATCTTAAGGCAGTTCCAAAGGAAAGTGATTTTCCCTGACAGTACAGCATTTAAAAAGTGAAGCAACACTCCATTCACTTCGCACAGTGAAATGAAGTGTTGGAACAGACTGCTTCTCTTTCAGAGAAACTCATGTGAGTTGCTGGTGAATGCTTGTAAGTAGTTTAAGGCAGTTTCAAAGGAACGTGATTTTCTCTGAAAGTACAGCATTTAGAAAGTGAAGCAACTGCATTCACTTTGCACAGTGAATTGAAGTGTTGGAACAGACTGCTTCTCTTTCAGTGAAACTCATGTGAGTTGCTGGTGAATGCTTACAGTTAGCTTTATGAACTTTCAAAGGTAAGTGATTTTCTCTGAAAGTACAGCATTTAGAAAGTGAAGCAACACTCCATTCACTTCGCACAGTGAATTGAAGTGTTAGAACAGACTGCTTCTCTTTCAGAAAAATGATTCTGAGTTGCTCGTGAATGCTTATAGTTAGCTTTAGGCACTTTCAAAGGAAAGTGATTTTCTCTGAAAGGACAGCATTTAGAAAGTGAAGCAACACTCCATTCACTTCGCACAGTGAATTGAAATGTTGGAAGGGACTGCTTCACTTTCAGAGAAATGCATGTGAGTTTCTTGTGAATGCTTATAGTTAGCTTAAGGCACTTTCAAAGGAAAGTGATTTTCTCTGAAAGGACAGCAATTAGAAAGTGAAGCAACACTCCATTCACTTTGCACAGTGAATTGAAGTGTTGGAACAGACTGCTTCTCTTTCAGCGAAACTCATGTGAGTTGCTGCTGAATACTTGTAAGTAGCTTAAGGTACTTTGAAAGGAAAGTGATTTTCTCGGAAAGTACAGCATTTAGAAAGTGACGCAACACACCATTCACTTCGCACAGTGAATTGAAGTTTTGGAACAGACTGCTTCTCATTCAGAGAAACTCATGTGAGTTACTGCTGAATGCTTGTAAGTAGCTTAAGGTACTTTGAAAGGAAAGTGATTTTCTCGGAAAGTACAGCATTTAGAAAGTGACGCAACACTCCATTCACTTCGCACAGTGAATTGAAGTGTTGGAACAGACTGTTTCTCTTTCAGATAAACTCATGTGAGTTGCTGTTGAATGCTTGTAAGTAGCTTAAGGCACTTTCAAAGGAAAGTGATTTTCTCTGAAAGTTCAGCATTTAGAAAGTGATGCAACACTACATTCACGTTGCACAGTGAATTGAAGTGTTGGAACAGACTGCTTCTCTTTCAGATATACGCATGTGATTTGCTGGTGAATGCTTGTAAGTAGCTTAAGGCAGTTTCAATAGAAAGTGATTATCTCTATAACTACAGCATTTAGAAATTGAATCAACACTCCATTCACTTCACAAGGTGAATTGAAGTGTTGGAACAGACTGCTTCTCTTTCAGAGAAACTCATGTGAGTTGCTGGTGAATGCTTGTAAGTAGCTGAAGGCACTTTCAAAGGAAAGTGATTTTTTCTGAAAGTACAGCATTACAAACTGAAGAAAAACTCCATTCACTTTGCACAGTGAATTGAAGTGTTGGAACAGACTGCTTCTCTTTCAGAGAAATGCATGTGAGTTTCTTGTGAATGCTTATAATCAGCTTAAGGCACTTTCAAAGGAAAGTGATTTTCTCTGTAAGGACAGCATTTAGAAAGTGAAGCAACACTCCATTCACTTCGCACAGTGAATTGAAATGTTGGAACAGACTGCTTCTCTTTCAGAGAAATGCATGTGAGTTGCTGGTGAATGCTTGTAAGTAGCTTAAGGCTGTTTCAAAGGAAAGTGATTTTCTCTGAAAGTACAGCATTTAGAAGTGAAGCAACACTCCATTCACTTCGCACAGTGAATTGAAGTGTTGGAACAGACTGCTTCTCTTTCAGAGAAATGCATGTGAGTTGCTGGTGAATGCTTGTAAGCAGCTTAAGGCAGTTTAAAAGGAAAGTGATTTTCTCTGAAAGTACAGCATTTAGAAAGTGAAACAACAACACATTCACTTCGCACAGTGAATTGAAGTGTTGGAACAGACTGTTTCTCTTTCAGAGAAACTCATGTGAGTTGCTGGTGAATGCTTGTAAGTAGCTTAAAGCAGTTTCAAAGGAAAGTGATTTTCTCTGAAAGTACAGCATTTAGAAAGGGAAGCAACACTCCATTTACTTCGCACAGTGAATTGATGTGTTGGACCAGACTCCTTCTCTTTCAGAAAAACTCATGTGAGTTGCTGGTGAATGCTAGCACTTAGCTTAAGGTACTTTGAAAGGAAAGTGATTTTCTCTGAAAGTACAGCATTTAGAAAGTGACGCAATACTCCCTTCACTTCGCACAGTGAATTGAAGTGTTGGAACAGACTGCTTCTCTTTCAGAGAAATGCATGTGAGTTTCTTGTGAATGCTTATAATCAGCCTAAGGCACTTTCAAAGGAAAGTGATTTTCTCTGAAAGGACAGCATTTTGAAAGTGAAGCAACCCTCCATTCACTTCGCAAAGTGAATTGAATTGTTTGAACAGACTGCTTCTCTTTCAGAAAAATGATTGTGAGTTGCTGGTGAATGCTTGTAAGTTGCTTAAGGCACTTTCAAAGGAAAGTGATTTTCTCTGAGAGTACAGCATTTAAAAAAGTGAAGCAAAACTCCATTCAATTCGCACAGTGAATTGAAGTGTTGGAACAGACTGCTTCTCTTTCAGAGAAACACATGTGAGTTGCTGGAGATTGCTTGTAAGTAGCTTAAGGCAGTTTCATAGGAAAGTGATTTTCTCTGAAAGTACAGCATTTAGAAAGTGAAGCAACACTCCATTCACTTCGCACAGTGAATTGAAGTGTTGGAACAGACTGCTTCTCTTTCAGAGAAACACATGTGAGTTGCTGGATATTGCTTGTAAGTAGCTTAAGGCATTTTCAAAGGAAAGTGATTTTCTCTGTAACTACAGCATTTAGAAAGTGAAGTAACACTCCAATCACTTCGCACAGTGAATTGAAGTGTTGGAACAGAATGCTTCTCTTTCAGAGAAACTCATGAGCGTTGCTGGTCAATGCTTGTAAATAGCTTAAGGCAGTTTCAAAGGAAAGTGATTTTCTCTGAAAGTACAGCATTTAGAAAGTGAAGCAACACTCCATTCACTTCGCACAGTGAATTGAAGTGTTGGAACAGACTGCTTCTCTTTCAGAGAAATGCATGTGAGTTGCTGGTGAATGATTATAATTAGCTTAAGGCAGTTTCAGAGGAAAGTGATTTTCCCTGAGAGTACAGCATTTAGAAAGTGAAGCTACACTCCATTCACTGCGCACAGTGAATTGAAGTGTTGGAACAGACTGCTTCTCTTTCAGAGAAACTCATGGGAGTTGCTGGTGAATGTTTGTAAGTAGCTTAAGGCAGTTTCAAAGGAAAGTGATTTTCTCTGAAAGTACAGCATTTAGAAAGTGAAGCAACACTCCATTCACTTCGCACCGGGAATTGAAGTGTTGGAACAGACTGCTTCTTTTTCAGAGAAATGCATGTGAGTTTCTTGTGAATGCTTATAATTAGCTTAAGGCACTTTCAAAGGAGATTGATTTTCTCTGAAAGTACAGCATTTAGAAAGTGAACCTATACTCCATTCACTTCGCACAGGGAATTGAAGTGTTGGAACAGACTGCTTCTCTTTCAGAGAAATGCATGTGAGTTGCTGGGGAATGCTTGTAAGTAGGTTAAGGCACTTTCAAAGGAAAGTGATTTTCTCTAAATGTACAGAATTTTGAAAGTGACGCAACACTCCATTCACTTCGCACAGTGAATTGAAGTGTTGGAACAGATTCTTTCTCTTTCAGAGAAATGTATGTGAGTTGCTGGTGAATGCTTGTAAGTAGCTTAAGGCAGTTTCAAAGGAAAGTGATTTTCTCTGAAAGTACAGCATTTAGAAAGTGAAGCAACACTCCATTCACTTCGCAAAGTGAATTGAAGTGTTGGAACAGACTGCCTCTCTTTCAGAGAAACTCATGTGAGTTGCTGGTGAATGTTTGTAAGTAGCTTAAGGCAGTTTCAAAGGAAAGTGATTTTCTCTGAAAGTACAGCATTTAGAAAGTGAAACAACAACACATTCACTTCACACAGTGAATTGAAGTGTTGGAACAGACTGCTTCTCTTACAGAGAAATGCATGTGAGTTGCTGCAAAATGCTTGTAAATAGTTTAAGGTACTTTGAAAGGAAAGAGATTTTCTCTGAAAGTACAACATTTAGAATGGGACGCAACACTCCATTCACTTCGCACAGTGAATTGAAGTGTTGGAACAGATTGCTTCTCTTTCAGAGAAACTCATGTGAGTTGCTGGTGAATGCTAGTAAGTAGCTTAAGGTACATTGAATGGAAAGTGATTTTCTCTGAGAGTACAGCATTTAGAAAGTGACGCAACACTCCATTCACTTCGCACAGAGAAGTGAAGTGTTGCAACAGACAGCTTCGCTTTCCGTGTAACTCATGTGAGTTGCTGGTGAATGCTTGTAAGTAGCTTAAGGCACTTTCAAAGGAAAGTGATTTTCTCTGAAAGTACACCATTTAGAAAGTGAAGCAACACTCCATTCACTTTGCACAGTAAATTGAACTGTTGGAACAAACTGCCTCTCTTTCAGAGAAACTCATGTGAGTTGCTGGTGAATGCTTGTAAGTAGCTTAAGGCAATTTCAAAGGAAAGTGATTTTCTCTGAAATTACAGCATTTAGAAAGTGAAACAAGACTCCATTTACTTCGCACAGTGAATTGAAGTGTTGGAACAGACTGCTTCTCTTTCAGAAAAATGATTGTGAGTTGCTGGTGAATGCTTTTAAGTAGCTTAAGGCACTTTCAAAGGAAAGTGATTTTCTCTGAGAGTACAGCATTTTGAAAGTGAAGCAACACTCCATTCACTTCGCACAGTGAATAGAAGTGTTGGAACAGACTGCCTCTCTTTCAGAGAAACTCATGTGAGTTGTTGGTGAATGCTTGTAAGGAGCTTAAGGTACTTTCAAAGGAAAGTAATTTTCTCTGAAAGGACAGTACTTAGAAAGTGAAGCAAGACTCCATTCACTTCGAACAGTGAATTGAAGTGTTGGAACATACTTCTTCTCTTTCAGAGAAACGCATGTGATTTGCTGGTGAATGCTTGTAAGTAGCTTAAGGCAGTTTCAATAGAAAGGGATTATCTCTGTAACTACAGCATTTAGAAAGTGAAGCAACAATCCATTCACTTTGCACAGTGAATTGAAGTGTTGTAACAGACTGCTTTTCTTCTGAGAAATGCATGTGAACTTCTAGTGAATGCTTGTAATTTGATTAAGGCACTTTAAAAAGAATGCAATATTCTCTGAAAGTACAGCATTTAGAAAGTGAAGCAACAATCCATTCACTTCGCACAGTGAAATCAAGTGTTGGGACTGACTGCTTCTCTTCAGAGAAATGCATGTGAGCTTCTTGTGAATGCTTGTAATTAGAGTAAGGCTCTGTAAAAGGAAAGCGAATTTCTCTGAAAGTACCGCATTTAGAAAGTGAAACAACACTCCATTCACTTTGGACAGTGAATTGAACTGTTGGAACAGACTGCTTCACTTTCAGAGAAACTCATGTGAGTTGCTGGTGAATGCTTGTTGGTAGCATAGGGTACTTTGAAAGGAAAGAGATGTTCCCTGAAGGGACAGCATTTCAAAAGAGAAGCAACAATCCATTCACTTCGAACAGTGAATTGAAGTGTTGGAACAGACTGCTTCCCTTTTAGAGAAATGCATGGGAGTTGCTGGTGAATGCTTGTAAGTAGCTTAAGGCAGTTTCAAAGGAAAGTGATTTTCTCTGAAAGTACAGCATTTAGAAAGTGAAACAACAGCACATTCACTTCGCACAGTGAATTGAGGTGTTGGAACAGACTGCTTCTCTTTCAGAGAATCTCATGTGAGTTGCTGCTGAATGCTTGTAAGTAGCTTAAGGTACTTTGAAAGGAAAGTGATTTTCTCTGAAAGTACAGCATTTAGAAAGTGACACAAAACTCCATTCACTTCGCACAGTGAATTGAAGTGTTGGAACAGACTGCTTCTCTTTCAGAGAAACTCATGTGAGATGTTGGTGAATTCTCGTAAGTAGCTTAAGGCAGTTTCAATGGAAAGTGATTTTCTCTGAAAGTACAGTATTTAGAAAGTGAAGCAACACTCCATTCACTTCGCACACTGAATTGAAGTGTTGGAACAGACTGCCTATTTTTCAGAGAAATGCATGTGAGTTGCTGGTCAATGCTTGTAAGTAGCTTAAGGCAGTTTCAAAGGAAAGTGATTTTCTCTGTAACTACAGCATTTAGAAAGTGAAGTAACACTCCATTGAATTTGCACAGTTAATTGAAGTGTTGGAACAGACTGCTTCTCTTTCAGAATAATGATTATGAGTTGCTCGTGAATGCTTGAAATTAGCTTAAGGCACTTTCAAAGGAAAGTGATTTTCTCTGAAAGGACAGCATTTTGAAAGTGAAGCAACACTACATTCACCTCGCACAGTGAATTGAAGTGTTTTAACAGACTGCTTCTCTTTCAGAGAAAGGCATGAGAGTTGTTGGTGAATGCTTGTAAGTAGCTTAAGGCACTTTCAAAGTAGAGTGATTTTCTCTGAAAGTACAGCATTTAGAAAGTGAAACAACAACACATTCACTTCTCACAGTGAATTGAAGTGTTGGACCAGACTGCTTCTCTTTCAGAGAAACTCATGTGAGTTGCTGGTGAATGCTTGTAAGTCGCTTAAGGCAGTTTCAAAGGAAAGTGATTTTCTCTGAAAGTACAGCATTTAGAAAGTGACGCAACACTCCATTCACTTCGCACAGTGAATTGAAGAGTTGGAACAGACTGCTTCTCTTTCAGAGAAACTCATGTGAGATGTTGGTGAATGCTTCTAAGTAGCTTAAGGCAGTTTCAATGGAAAGTGATTTTCTCTGAAAGTACAGCATTTAGAAAGTGAAGCAACACTCCATTCACTTTGCACAGTGAATTGAAGTGTTGGAACAGACTGCTTCTCTTTCAGAGAACCGCATATGATTTGCTGATGAATGTTTGTAAGTAGCTTAAGGCAGTTTCAATAGAAAGTGATTATCTCTGTAACTGCAGCATTTAGAAAGTGACGCAACAATCCATTCACTTTGCACAGTGAAATGAAGTGTTGGGAAAGACTGCTTCTCTTCAGAGAAATGCATGTGTCCTTCTTGTGAATGCTTGTAATTAGAGTAAGGCACTGTAAAAGGAAAGCGAATTTCTCTGAAAGTACAGTATTTAGAAAGTGAAACAACAACACATTCACTTCGCACAGTGAATTGAAGTGTTGGAAAAGACTGCTTCTCTTTCAGAGAAACTCATGTGAGTTGCTGGTGAATGCTTGTTTGTAGCTTAGGGTACTTTGTAAGGAAAGTGATTTTCCCTGAAAGGACAGCATTTAAAAAGTAAGCAACACTCCATTCACTTCGCACAGTGAATTGAAGTGTTGGATCAGACTGCTTCTCTTTCAGAGAAATGCATGTGAGTTGCTGGTCAATGCTTGTAAGAAGCTTAAGGCACTTTCAAAGGAAAGTGATTTTCTCTGTAACTACAGCATTTAGAAAGTGAAGTAACACTCCATTGACTTTGCACAGTGAATTGAAGTGTTGGAACAGACTGCTTCTATTTCAGAATAATGATTATGAGTTGCTCGTGAATGCTTGAAAGTAGCTTAAGGCACTTTCAAAGGAAAGTGATTTTCTCTGAAAGTACAGCGTTTTGAAATTGAAGCAACACTCCATTCACTTCACACAGTGAATTGAAGTGTTGGACCAGACTGCTTCTCTTTCAGAGAAACTCATGTGAGTTGCTGGTGAATGCTTGTAAGTCACTTAAGGCAGTTTCAAAGGAAAGTGATTTTCTCTGAAAGTACAGCATTTAGAAAGTGACGCAACACTCCATTCACTTCGCACAGTGAATTGAAGAGTTGGAACAGACTGCTACTCTTTCAGAGAAACTCATGTTAGTTGCTGGTGAATGCTTGTAAGTAGTTTAAGGCAGTTTCAAAGGAAAGTGATTTTCTCTGAAAGTACAGCATTTAGAAAGTGAAGCAACACTCCATTCAATTTGCACAGTGAATTGAAGTGTTCGAACAGACTGCTTTTCTTTCAGAGAAACTCATGTGAGTTGCTGGTGAATGCTTGTAAGTAGCTTAACGCACTTTCAAAGGAAAGAGATTTTCTCTGAAAGTACAGCATGTAGAAAGTGAAGCAACACTCCATTCACTTTGCAGAGTGAATTGAAGTGTTGGAACAGACTGCTTCTCTTTCAGTGAAACTCATGTGAGTTGCTGGTGAATGCTTGTAAGTAGCTTAAGGCAGTTTCAAAGGAAAGTGATTTTCTCTGAAAGTACAGCATTTAGAAAGTGAAGCAACACTCCATTCACTTCGCACAGCGAATTGAAGTGTTGGAACAGACTGCCTCTCTTTCAGAGAAATGCATGTGAGTTGCTGGTCAATGCTTGTAAGTAGCTTAAGGCACTTTCAAAGGAAAGTGATTTTCTCTGTAACTACAGCATTTAGAAAGTGAAGTAACACTCCATTGAATTTGCACAGTTAATTGAAGTGTTGGAACAGACTGCTTCTCTTTCAGAATAATGATTATGAGTTGCTCGTGAATGCTTGAAAGTAGCTTAAGGCACTTTCAAAGGAAAGTGATTTTCTCTGAAAGGACAGCATTTTGAAAGTGAAGCAACACTACATTCACTTCACACAGTGAATTGAAGTGTTGGACCACACTGCTTCTCAGAGAAACTCATGTGAGTTGCTGGTGAATGCTTGTAAGTCACTTAAGGCAGTTTCAAAGGAAAGTGATTTTCTCTGAAAGTACAGCATTTAGAAAGTGACGCAACACTCCATTCACTTCGCACAGTGAATTGAAGAGATGGAACAGACTGCTTCTCTTTAAGAGAAACTCATGTGAGTTGCTGGTGAATGCTTGTAAGTAGTTTAAGGCAGTTTCAAAGGAAAGTGATTTTCTCTGAAAGTACAGCATTTAGAAAGTGAAGCAACACTCCATTCACTTCGCAAAGTGAATTGAAGTATTGGAACAGACTGCTTCTCTTTCAGAGAAACGAATGTGAGTTTCTTCTAAATGCTTGTAAGTAGCTTAAGGCAGTTTCAGATTAAAGTGATTTTCTCTGAAAGTACAGCATTTAGAAAGTGAAACAACAACACATTCACTTCGCACAGTGAATTGAAGTGTTGGAACAGACTGTCTTTCAGAGAAACTCATGTGAGTTGCTGGTGAATGCTTGTAAGTAGCTTAAGGTACTTTGAAAGAAAGTGATTTTCTCTGAAAGTATAGCATTTAGAAAGGAACGGAACACTCCATTCACTTCGCACAGTGAATTGAAGTGTTGGAACAGACTGCTTCCCTTTCAGAGAAACTCATGTGAGTTGCTGGTGAATGCTTGTAAGTAGCTTAAGGCAGTTTCAATGGAAAGTGATTTTCTCTGAAAGTACAGCATTTAGAAAGTGAAGCAATACTCCACTCACTTCACACAGTGAATTGAAGTGTTGGAACAGACTGCTTCTCTTTCAGAGAAACGCAAGTTAGTTTCATGTGAATGCTTGTAAGTAGCTTAAGGCAGTTTCAAAGGAAAGTGATTTTCTCTGATAGTACATCATTTTGAAAGTGAAGCAACTCTCCAATCACTTCGCACAGTGAATTGAAGTGTTGGAACAGACTGCTTCTCTTTCAGAGAAATGTATGTGAGTTGCTGGTGAATGCTTGTAAGTAGTTTAAGGCAGTTTCAAAGAAAAGTGATTTTCTCTGAAAGTACAGCATTTAGAAAGTGAAACAACAGCACATTCACCTCGCACAGTGAATTGAAGCGTTGGAACAGACTGCTACTTTTTCAAAGAAACTCATGTGAGTTGCTGGTGAATGCTTGTAAGTAGCTTAAGGCAGCTTCAAAAGAAAGTGATTTTCTCTGAAAGTACAGCATTTAGAAAGTGACGCAACCCTCAAGTCACTTCGCACAGTGAATTGAAGTGTTGGAACAGACTGCTTCTCTTTCAGAGAAACTCATGTGAGTTGCTGGTGAATGCTTGTTAGTAGCTGAAGGCAGTTTCAAAGGAAAGTGATTTTCTCTGAAAGTACAGCATTTAGAAAGTGAAGCCACACTCCATTCACTTCACACAGTGAATTGAAGTGTTGGAACAGACTGCTTCTCTTTCAGAGAAACTCATGTGAGTTGCTGGTGAATTCTTGTAAGTAGCTTAAGGCAGTTTCAAAGGAAAGTGATTTTCTCTGAAAGTACAGCATTGAAAAGTGAAGCAACACTCCATTCACTTCGCACAGTGAATTGAATTGTTGGAACAGACTGCTACTCTTTCAGAGAAAATATGTGAGTTGCTGGTGAATGCGTGTAAGTAGCTTAAGGCAGTTTCAAAAGAAAAGTGACTTTCTCTGAAAGTACAGCATTTAGAAAGTGAAACAACAACACATTCACTTTGCACAATGAATTGAAGTGTTGGAACAGACTGCTTCTCTTTCAGAGAAACTCATGTGAGTTGCTGGTGAATGCTTGTAAGTAGTTTAAGGCAGTTTCAAAGGAAAGTGATTTTCTCTGAAAGTACAGCATTTAGAAAGTGAAGCAACACTCCATTCACTTCGCACAGTGAATTGAAGTGTTGGAACAGACTACTAATATTTCAGAGAAACTCATGTGAGTTGCTGGTGAATGCTTGTAGGTAGCTTAAGGCACTTTCGAAGGAAAGTGATTTTCTCTGAAAGTACAGCATTTAGAAAGTGAAGCAACCCTCCATTCCCTTCGCACATTGAATTGAAGTGTTGGAACAGACTGCTTCTCATTCAGAGAAACTCATGTGAGTTGCTGCTGAATGCTTGTAAGTAGCTTAAGGCAGTTTCAGAGGAAAGTGATTTCCTCTGAAAGTACAGTATTTAGAAAGTGAAGCAACACTCCATTCACGTCGCACAGTGAATTGAAGTGTTGGAACAGACTGCTTCTCTTTCAGAGAAACTCATGTGAGTTTCTTGTGAATGCTTGTAAGTAGCTTAAGGCAGTATCAAAGGAAAGTGATTTTCTCTGAAAGTACAGCATTTAGAAAGTGAAACAACAACACATTCACTTCGCACAGTGAATTGAAGTGTTGGAACAGACTGCTTTTCTTTCAGAGAAACTCATGTGAGTTGCTGGTGAATGCTTGTAAGTAGCTTAAGGCACTTTCAAGGAAAGTGATTTTCTCTGAAAGTACAGCATTTAGAAAGTGAAGCAACACTCCATTCACTCCACACAGTGAATTGAAATGTTGGAACAGACTGCTTCTCTTTCAGAGAAACGCATGTGAATTGCTGGTGAATGCTTGTAAGTAGCTTAAGGCAGTTTCAAAGGAAAGTTTTTTTCTGTGAAACTGCAGCTTTTAGAAAGTGAAGCAACACTCCATTCACTTTGCACAGTGAATTGAAGTGTTGGAACAGACTGCTAATCTTTCACAGAAACTCATGTGAGTTGCTGGTGAATGCATGTAAGTAGCCTAAGGCACTTTCAAAGAAAAGTCATTTTATCTGAAAGTACAGCATTTAGAAAGTGAAGCAACCCTCCATTCACTTCGCACAGTGAATTGAAGTGTTGGAACAGACTGCTTCTCTTTCAGAGAAATGCATGTGAGTTGCTGGGGAATGCTTATGTTTATCTTAAGGCACTATCAAAGAAAGTGATTTTCTCTGAAAGTACAGCATTTAGAAAGTGAAGCAACACTCCATTCACTTCGCACAGTGAATTGAAGTGTTGGAACAGACTCCTTCTCTTTCAGAGTAATGCATGAGAGTTGTTGGTGAATGCTTGTAAGTAGCTTAAGGCTCTTTGAAATTAGAGTGATTTTCTCTGAAAGTACAGCATTTAGAAAGTGAAACAACAACACATTCACTTCGCACAGTGAATTGAAATGTTGGAACACACTGCTTCGCTTTCAGAGAAATGCAAGTGAGTTTCTTGTGAATGCTTATAAATATCTTAAGGCACTTTCAAAGAAAGTGATTTTCTCTGAAAATACTGCATTTAGAAAGTGAAGCAACACTCCATTCACTTCGCCCTGTGAATTGAAGTGTTGGAACAGACTGCTTCTCTTTCAGAGAAATGCATGTGAATTGCTGGTGAATGCTTGTAAGTAGCTTAAGGCAGTTTCAGAGGAAAGTGATTTTCTCTGAAAGTGCTGCATTTTGAAAGTGAAGCAACACTCCATTCACTTCTAACAGTGAATTGAAGTGTTAGAACAGACTGCTTCCATTTCAGAGAAATGCAAGTGAATTGCTGGTGAATGCTTGTAAGTAGCTTAAGGCACTTTCAAAGGACAGTGATTTTCTTTGAAAGTACAGCATTTAGAAAGTGAAGCAACACTCCATTCACTTCGCACAGTGAATTCAAGTGTTGAAACAGACTGCTTCTCTTTCAGAGTAATGCATGAGAGTTGTTGGTGAATGCTTGTAAGTAGCTTAAGGCACTTTCAAACGAAAGTGATTTTCTCTGAATGTACAGCATTTAGAAAGTGAAGCAAACCTCCATTCACTTCGCACAGTGTATTGAAGTGTTGGAACAGACTGCTTCCCTTTCAGAGAAACTCATGTGAGTTGCTGGTGAATGCTTGTAAGTAGCTTAAGGCACTTTGAAAGGACAGTGATTTTCTCTGAAAGTACAGCATTTAGAAAGTGAAGCAACACTCCATTCACTTCGCACAGTGAATTGAAGAGTTGGAACAGACTGCTTCTTCTTCAGAGAAACTCATGTGAGTTGCTGGTGAATGCTTGTAAGTAGTTTAAGGCAGTTTCAAAGGAAAGTGATTTTCGATGAAAGTACTGCCTTTAGAAAGTGAAGCAACACTCCATTCACTTAGCACAGTGAATTGAAGTGTTGGAACAGACTGCTTCTCTTTCAGAGTAACGCATGTGAGTTTTTTGTGAATGCTTGTAAGAAGCTTAAGGTACTTTGAAAGGAAAGTGATTTTCTCTGAAAGTACAGCATTTAGAAAGTGACGCAACACTCCATTCACTTCGCACAGTGAATTGAAGAGTTGAAACAGACTGCTTCTCTTTCAGAGAAACTCATGTGAGTTGCTGGTGAATGCTTGTAAGTAGCTTAAGGCAGTTTCAGAGGAAAGTAATTTTCTCTGAAAGTACAGCATTTAGAAAGTGAAGCAACACTCCATTCACTTCGCACAGTGAATTGAAGTGTTGGAACAGACTGCTTCTCTTTCAGAGAAACGCATGTGAGTTTCTTGTGAATGCTTGTAAGTAGCTTAAGGCAGTATCAAAGGAAAGTGATTTTCTCTGAAAGTACAGCATTTAGAAAGTGAAACAACACTCCATTCACTTTGGACAGTGAATTGAACTGTTGGAACAGACTGCTTCTCTTTCAGAGAAACTCATGTGAGTTGCTGGTGAATGCTTGTTGGTAGCATAGGGTACTTTGAAAGGAAAGAGATGTTCCCTGAAGGGACAGCATTTCAAAAGAGAAGCAACAATCCATTCACTTCGAACAGTGAATTGAAGTGTTGGAACAGACTGCTTCCCTTTTAGAGAAATGCATGGGAGTTGCTGGTGAATGCTTGTAAGTAACTTAAGGCAGTTTCAAAGGAAAGTGATTTTCTCTGAAAGTACAGCATTTAGAAAGTGAAACAACAGCACATTCACTTCGCACAGTGAATTGAGGTGTTGGAACAGACTGCTTCTCTTTCAGAGAATCTCATGTGAGTTGCTGCTGAATGCTTGTAAGTAGCTTAAGGTACTTTGAAAGGAAAGTGATTTTCTCTGAAAGTACAGCATTTAGAAAGTGACACAAAACTCCATTCACTTCGCACAGTGAATTGAAGTGTTGGAACAGACTGCTTCTCTTTCAGAGAAACTCATGTGAGATGTTGGTGAATTCTCGTAAGTAGCTTAAGGCAGTTTCAATGGAAAGTGATTTTCTCTGAAAGTACAGCATTTAGAAAGTGAAGCAACACTCCATTCACTTCGCACACTGAATTGAAGTGTTGGAACAGACTGCCTCTCTTTCAGAGAAATGCATGTGAGTTGCTGGTCAATGCTTGTAAGTAGCTTAAGGCAGTTTCAAAGGAAAGTGATTTTCTCTGTAACTACAGCATTTAGAAAGTGAAGTAACACTCCATTGAATTTGCACAGTTAATTGAAGTGTTGGAACAGACTGCTTCTCTTTCAGAATAATGATTATGAGTTGCTCGTGAATGCTTGAAATTAGCTTAAGGCACTTTCAAAGGAAAGTGATTTTCTCTGAAAGGACAGCATTTTGAAAGTGAAGCAACACTACATTCACCTCGCACAGTGAATTGAAGTGTTTTAACAGACTGCTTCTCTTTCAGAGAAAGGCATGAGAGTTGTTGGTGAATGCTTGTAAGTAGCTTAAGGCACTTTCAAAGTAGAGTGATTTTCTCTGAAAGTACAGCATTTAGAAAGTGAAACAACACTCCATTCACTTCTCACAGTGAATTGAAGTGTTGGACCAGACTGCTTCTCTTTCAGAGAAACTCATGTGAGTTGCTGGTGAATGCTTGTAAGTCGCTTAAGGCAGTTTCAAAGGAAAGTGATTTTCTCTGAAAGTACAGCATTTAGAAAGTGACGCAACACTCCATTCACTTCGCACAGTGAATTGAAGAGTTGGAACAGACTGCTTCTCTTTCAGAGAAACTCATGTGAGATGTTGGTGAATGCTTCTAAGTAGCTTAAGGCAGTTTCAATGGAAAGTGATTTTCTCTGAAAGTACAGCATTTAGAAAGTGAAGCAACACTCCATGCACTTTGCACAGTGAATTGAAGTGTTGGAACAGACTGCTTCTCTTTCAGAGAACCGCATGTGATTTGCTGATGAATGTTTGTAAGTAGCTTAAGGCAGTTTCAATAGAAAGTGATTATCTCTGTAACTGCAGCATTTAGAAAGTGACGCAACAATCCATTCACTTTGCACAGTGAAATGAAGTGTTGGGAAAGACTGCTTCTCTTCAGAGAAATGCATGTGTCCTTCTTGTGAATGCTTGTAATTAGAGTAAGGCACTGTAAAAGGAAAGCGAATTTCTCTGAAAGTACAGTATTTAGAAAGTGAAACAACAACACATTCACTTCGCACAGTGAATTGAAGTGTTGGAAAAGACTGCTTCTCTTTCAGAGAAACTCATGTGAGTTGCTGGTGAATGCTTGTTTGTAGCTTAGGGTACTTTGTAAGGAAAGTGATTTTCCCTGAAAGGACAGCATTTAAAAAGTGAAGCAACACTCCATTCACTTCGCACAGTGAATTGAAGTGTTGGATCAGACTGCTTCTCTTTCAGAGAAATGCATGTGAGTTGCTGGTCAATGCTTGTAAGAAGCTTAAGGCACTTTCAAAGGAAAGTGATTTTCTCTGTAACTACAGCATTTAGAAAGTGAAGTAACACTCCATTGACTTTGCACAGTGAATTGAAGTGTTGGAACAGACTGCTTCTATTTCAGAATAATGATTATGAGTTGCTCGTGAATGCTTGAAAGTAGCTTAAGGCACTTTCAAAGGAAAGTGATTTTCTCTGAAAGTACAGCGTTTTGAAATTGAAGCAACACTCCATTCACTTCACACAGTGAATTGAAGTGTTGGACCAGACTGCTTCTCTTTCAGAGAAACTCATGTGAGTTGCTGGTGAATGCTTGTAAGTCACTTAAGGCAGTTTCAAAGGAAAGTGATTTTCTCTGAAAGTACAGCATTTAGAAAGTGACACAACACTCCATTCACTTCGCACAGTGAATTGAAGAGTTGGAACAGACTGCTTCTCTTTCAGAGAAACTCATGTTAGTTGCTGGTGAATGCTTGTAAGTAGTTTAAGGCAGTTTCAAAGGAAAGTGATTTTCTCTGAAAGTACAGCATTTAGAAAGTGAAGCAACACTCCATTCAATTTGCACAGTGAATTGAAGTGTTCGAACAGACTGCTTTTCTTTCAGAGAAACTCATGTGAGTTGCTGGTGAATGCTTGTAAGTAGCTTAACGCACTTTCAAAGGAAAGAGATTTTCTCTGAAAGTACAGCATGTAGAAAGTGAAGCAACACTCCATTCACTTTGCAGAGTGAATTGAAGTGTTGGAACAGACTGCTTCTCTTTCAGTGAAACTCATGTGAGTTGCTGGTGAATGCTTGTAAGTAGCTTAAGGCAGTTTCAAAGGAAAGTGATTTTCTCTGAAAGTACAGCATTTAGAAAGTGAAGCAACACTCCATTCACTTCGCACAGCGAATTGAAGTGTTGGAACAGACTGCCTCTCTTTCAGAGAAATGCATGTGAGTTGCTGGTCAATGCTTGTAAGTAGCTTAAGGCACTTTCAAAGGAAAGTGATTTTCTCTGTAACTACAGCATTTAGAAAGTGAAGTAACACTCCATTGAATTTGCACAGTTAATTGAAGTGTTGGAACAGACTGCTTCTCTTTCAGAATAATGATTATGAGTTGCTCGTGAATGCTTGAAAGTAGCTTAAGGCACTTTCAAAGGAAAGTGATTTTCTCTGAAAGGACAGCATTTTGAAAGTGAAGCAACACTACATTCACTTCACACAGTGAATTGAAGTGTTGGACCACACTGCTTCTCTTTCAGAGAAACTCATGTGAGTTGCTGGTGAATGCTTGTAAGTCACTTAAGGCAGTTTCAAAGGAAAGTGATTTTCTCTGAAAGTACAGCATTTAGAAAGTGACGCAACACTCCATTCACTTCGCACAGTGAATTGAAGAGATGGAACAGACTGCTTCTCTTTAAGAGAAACTCATGTGAGTTGCTGGTGAATGCTTGTAAGTAGTTTAAGGCAGTTTCAAAGGAAAGTGATTTTCTCTGAAAGTACAGCATTTAGAAAGTGAAGCAACACTCCATTCACTTCGCAAAGTGAATTGAAGTATTGGAACAGACTGCTTCTCTTTCAGAGAAACGAATGTGAGTTTCTTCTAAATGCTTGTAAGTAGCTTAAGGCAGTTTCAGATTAAAGTGATTTTCTCTGAAAGTACAGCATTTAGAAAGTGAAACAACAACACATTCACTTCGCACAGTGAATTGAAGTGTTGGAAAAGACTGTCTTTCAGAGAAACTCATGTGAGTTGCTGGTGAATGCTTGTAAGTAGCTTAAGGTACTTTGAAAGAAAGTGATTTTCTCTGAAAGTATAGCATTTAGAAAGGAACGGAACACTCCATTCACTTCGCACAGTGAATTGAAGTGTTGGAACAGACTGCTTCCCTTTCAGAGAAACTCATGTGAGTTGCTGGTGAATGCTTGTAAGTAGCTTAAGGCAGTTTCAATGGAAAGTGATTTTCTCTGAAAGTACAGCATTTAGAAAGTGAAGCAATACTCCACTCACTTCACACAGTGAATTGAAGTGTTGGAACAGACTGCTTCTCATTCAGAGAAACGCAAGTTAGTTTCATGTGAATGCTTGTAAGTAGCTTAAGGCAGTTTCAAAGGAAAGTGATTTTCTCTGATAGTACATCATTTTGAAAGTGAAGCAACTCTCCAATCACTTCGCACAGTGAATTGAAGTGTTGGAACAGACTGCTTCTCTTTCAGAGAAATGTATGTGAGTTGCTGGTGAATGCTTGTAAGTAGTTTAAGGCAGTTTCAAAGAAAAGTGATTTTCTCTGAAAGTACAGCATTTAGAAAGTGAAACAACAGCACATTCACCTCGCACAGTGAATTGAAGCGTTGGAACAGACTGCTACTTTTTCAAAGAAACTCATGTGAGTTGCTGGTGAATGCTTGTAAGTAGCTTAAGGCAGCTTCAAAAGAAAGTGATTTTCTCTGAAAGTACAGCATTTAGAAAGTGACTCAACCCTCAAGTCACTTCGCACAGTGAATTGAAGTGTTGGAACAGACTGCTTCTCTTTCAGAGAAACTCATGTGAGTTGCTGGTGAATGCTTGTTAGTAGCTGAAGGCAGTTTCAAAGGAAAGTGATTTTCTCTGAAAGTACAGCATTTAGAAAGTGAAGCCACACTCCATTCACTTCACACAGTGAATTGAAGTGTTGGAACAGACTGCTTCTCTTTCAGAGAAACTCATGTGAGTTGCTGGTGAATTCTTGTAAGTAGCTTAAGGCAGTTTCAAAGGAAAGTGATTTTCTCTGAAAGTACAGCATTGAAAAGTGAAGCAACACTCCATTCACTTCGCACAGTGAATTGAATTGTTGGAACAGACTGCTACTCTTTCAGAGAAAATATGTGAGTTGCTGGTGAATGCGTGTAAGTAGCTTAAGGCAGTTTCAAAAGAAAAGTGACTTTCTCTGAAAGTACAGCATTTAGAAAGTGAAACAACAACACATTCACTTTGCACAATGAATTGAAGTGTTGGAACAGACTGCTTCTCTTTCAAAGAAACTCATGTGAGTTGCTGGTGAATGCTTGTAAGTAGTTTAAGGCAGTTTCAAAGGAAAGTGATTTTCTCTGAAAGTACAGCATTTAGAAAGTGAAGCAACACTCCATTCACTTCGCACAGTGAATTGAAGTGTTGGAACAGACTACTAATATTTCAGAGAAACTCATGTGAGTTGCTGGTGAATGCTTGTAGGTAGCTTAAGGCACTTTCGAAGGAAAGTGATTTTCTCTGAAAGTACAGCATTTAGAAAGTGAAGCAACCCTCCATTCCCTTCGCACAGTGAATTGAAGTGTTGGAACAGACTGCTTCTCATTCAGAGAAACTCATGTGAGTTGCTGCTGAATGCTTGTAAGTAGCTGAAGGCAGTTTCAGAGGAAAGTGATTTCCTCTGAAAGTACAGTATTTAGAAAGTGAAGCAACACTCCATTCACGTCGCACAGTGAATTGAAGTGTTGGAACAGACTGCTTCTCTTTCAGAGAAACTCATGTGAGTTTCTTGTGAATGCTTGTAAGTAGCTTAAGGCAGTATCAAAGGAAAGTGATTTTCTCTGAAAGTACAGCATTTAGAAAGTGAAACAACAACACATTCACTTCGCACAGTGAATTGAAGTGTTGGAACAGACTGCTTTTCTTTCAGAGAAACTCATGTGAGTTGCTGGTGAATGCTTGTAAGTAGCTTAAGGCACTTTCAAGGAAAGTGATTTTCTCTGAAAGTACAGCATTTAGAAAGTGAAGCAACACTCCATTCACTTCACACAGTGAATTGAAATGTTGGAACAGACTGCTTCTCTTTCAGAGAAACGCATGTGAATTGCTGGTGAATGCTTGTAAGTAGCTTAAGGCAGTTTCAAAGGAAAGTTTTTTTCTGTGAAACTGCAGCTTTTAGAAAGTGAAGCAACACTCCATTCACTTTGCACAGTGAATTGAAGTGTTGGAACAGACTGCTAATCTTTCACAGAAACTCATGTGAGTTGCTGGTGAATGCATGTAAGTAGCCTAAGGCACTTTCAAAGAAAAGTCATTTTATCTGAAAGTACAGCATTTAGAAAGTGAAGCAACCCTCCATTCACTTCGCACAGTGAATTGAAGTGTTGGAACAGACTGCTTCTCTTTCAGAGAAATGCATGTGAGTTGCTGGGGAATGCTTATGTTTATCTTAAGGCACTATCAAAGAAAGTGATTTTCTCTGAAAGTACAGCATTTAGAAAGTGAAGCAACACTCCATTCACTTCGCACAGTGAATTGAAGTGTTGGAACAGACTCCTTCTCTTTCAGAGTAATGCATGAGAGTTGTTGGTGAATGCTTGTAAGTAGCTTAAGGCTCTTTAAAATTAGAGTGATTTTCTCTGAAAGTACAGCATTTAGAAAGTGAAACAACAACACATTCACTTCGCACAGTGAATTGAAATGTTGGAACACACTGCTTCGCTTTCAGAGAAATGCAAGTGAGTTTCTTGTGAATGCTTATAAATATTTTAAGGCACTTTCAAAGAAAGTGATTTTCTCTGAAAATACTGCATTTAGAAAGTGAAGCAACACTCCATTCACTTCGCCCTGTGAATTGAAGTGTTGGAACAGACTGCTTCTCTTTCAGAGAAATGCATGTGAATTGCTGGTGAATGCTTGTAAGTAGCTTAAGGCAGTTTCAGAGGAAAGTGATTTTCTCTGAAAGTGCTGCATTTTGAAAGTGAAGCAACACTCCATTCACTTCTAACAGTGAATTGAAGTGTTAGAACAGACTGCTTCCATTTCAGAGAAATGCAAGTGAATTGCTGGTGAATGCTTGTAAGTAGCTTAAGGCACTTTCAAAGGACAGTGATTTTCTTTGAAAGTACAGCATTTAGAAAGTGAAGCAACACTCCATTCACTTCGCACAGTGAATTCAAGTGTTGAAACAGACTGCTTCTCTTTCAGAGTAATGCATGAGAGTTGTTGGTGAATGCTTGTAAGTAGCTTAAGGCACTTTCAAACGAAAGTGATTTTCTCTGAATGTACAGCATTTAGAAAGTGAAGCAAACCTCCATTCACTTCGCACAGTGTATTGAAGTGTTGGAACAGACTGCTTCCCTTTCAGAGAAACTCATGTGAGTTGCTGGTGAATGCTTGTAAGTAGCTTAAGGCACTTTGAAAGGACAGTGATTTTCTCTGAAAGTACAGCATTTAGAAAGTGAAGCAACACTCCATTCACTTCGCACAGTGAATTGAAGAGTTGGAGCAGACTGCTTCTTCTTCAGAGAAACTCATGTGAGTTGCTGGTGAATGCTTGTAAGTAGTTTAAGGCAGTTTCAAAGGAAAGTGATTTTCGATGAAAGTACTGCCTTTAGAAAGTGAAGCAACACTCCATTCACTTCGCACAGTGAATTGAAGTGTTGGAACAGACTGCTTCTCTTTCAGAGTAACGCATGTGAGTTTTTTGTGAATGCTTGTAAGAAGCTTAAGGTACTTTGAAAGGAAAGTGATTTTCTCTGAAAGTACAGCATTTAGAAAGTGACGCAACACTCCATTCACTTCGCACAGTGAATTGAAGAGTTGAAACAGACTGCTTCTCTTTCAGAGAAACTCATGTGAGTTGCTGGTGAATGCTTGTAAGTAGCTTAAGGCAGTTTCAGAGGAAAGTAATTTTCTCTGAAAGTACAGCATTTAGAAAGTGAAGCAACACTCCATTCACTTCGCACAGTGAATTGAAGTGTTGGAACAGACTGCTTCTCTTTCAGAGAAACGCATGTGAGTTTCTTGTGAATGCTTGTAAGTAGCTTAAGGCAGTATCAAAGGAAAGTGATTTTCTCTGAAAGTACAGCATTTAGAAAGTGAAACAACAACACATTCACTTCTCACAGTGAATAGAAGTGTTCGAACAGACTGCTTTCTTTCAGAGAAACTCATGTGAGTTGCTGGTGAATGCTTGTAAGTAGCTAAGGCACTTTCAAAGGAAAGTGATTTTCTCTGAAAGTACAGCATTTAGAAAGTGAAGCCACACTCCATTCACTTCGCACAGTGAATTGAAGTGTTGGAACTGACTGCTTCTCTTTCAGAGAAACGCATGTGAATTGCTGGTGAATGCTTGTAAGTAGCTTAAGGCAGTTTCAAAGGAAAGTCTTTTTTCTGAGAAAGTGCAGCATTTAGAATGTGAAGCAACACTCCATTCACTTTGCACAGTGAATTGAAGTGTTGGAACAGACTGCTAATCTTTCAGAGAAACTCATGTGAGTTGCTGATGAATGCTTGTAAGTAGCTTAAGGCACTTTCAAAGGAAAGTGATTTTCTCTGAAAGTACAGCATTTAGAAAGTGAAGCAACCCTCCATTCACTTCGCACAGTGAATTGAAGTGTTGGAACAGACTGCTTCTCTTACAGAGAAATGCATGTGAGTTTCTTGTGAATGCTTATATTTATCTTAAGGCACTTTCAAAGAAAGTGATTTTCTCTGAAAGTACAGCATTTAGAAAGTGAAGAAACACTCCATTCAATTCGCACAGTGAATTCAAGTGTTGGAACAGACTGCTTCTCTTTCAGGGAAACTCATGTGAGTTGCTGGTGAATGCTTGTAAGTAGCTTAAGGCAGTTTCAAAGGAAAGTGATTTTCTCTGAAAGTACTGCATTTTCAATGTGAATCAACACTCCATTCACTTCGAACAGTGAATTGAAGTGTTGTAACAGACTGCTTCTCTTTCAGAGAAATGCCTGTGAATTGCTGGTGAATGCTTGTAAGTAGCTTAAGGCAGTTTCAAAGGACAGTGATTTTCTCTGAAAGTACAGCATTTAGAAAGTGAAGCAACACTCCATTCAATTCGCACAGTGAATTCAAGTGTTGGAACAGACTGCTTCTCTTTCAGAGTAATGCATGAGAGTTATTGGTGAATGCTTGTAAGTAGCTTAAGGCACTTTCAAAGAAGAGTGTTTTTCTCTGAAAGTACAGCATTTAGAAAGTGAAACAACAACACATTCACTTCGCACAGTGAATTGAAGTGTTGGAACAGACTGCTTCTCTTTCAGAGAAACTCATGTGAGTTGCTGGTGAATGCTTGTAAGTAGCTTAAGGCAGTTTCAAAGGAAAGTGATTTTCTCTGAAAGTACAGCATTTAGAAAGTGAAGAAACACTCCATTCACTTCACACAGTGAATTGAAGTTTTGGAACAGACTGCTTCTCTTTCAGAGAAACTCATGTGTGTTGCTGGTGAATGCTTGTAAGTAGCTTAAGGCAGTTTCAAAGGAAAGTGATTGTCTCTGAAATTAGAGCATTTAGAAAGTGAAGCAACAACACATTCACTTCGCACAGTGAATTGAAGTGTTGGAACAGACTGCTTCTCTTTCAGAGAAACGCATTTGAGTTTCTTGTGAATGCTTGTAAGTAGCTTAAGGCAGTATCAAAGGAAAGTGATTTTCTCTGAAAGTACAGCATTTAGAAAGTGAAGCAACCCTCCATTCACTTCGCACACTGAATTGAAGTGTTGGAACAGACTGCTTCTCTTTCAGAGAAACTCATGTGAGTTGCTGGTGAATGCTTGTAAGTAGCTTAAGGCACTTTCAAAGGAAAGTGATTTTCTCTGAAAGTACAGCATTTAGAAAATGAAACAACAACACATTCACTTCGCAGAGTGAATTGAAGTGTTGGAACAGACTGCTTCTCTTTCAGAGAAACTCATGTGAGTTGCTGGTGAATGCTTGTAAGTAGTTTAAGGCAGTTTCAAAGGAAAGTGATTTTCTCTGAAAGTACAGCATTTTGAAAGTGAAGCAACACTCCATTCACTTTGCACAGTGAACTGAAGTGTTGGAACAGACTGCTTCTCTTTCAGAGAAACTCATGTGAGTTGCTGGTGAATGCTTGTAAGTAGCTTAAGTCACTTTCAAAGGAAAGTGATTTTCTCTGAAAGTACAGCATTTAGAAAGTGAAGCAACACTCCATTCACTTTGCACAGTGAATTGAAGTGTTGGAATAGACTGCTTTTCTTTCAGAGAAACTCATGTGAGTTGCTGGTGAACGCTTGTAAGTAGCTTAAGGCAGTTTCAAAGGAAAGTGATTTTCGATGAAAGTACTGCCTTTAGAAAGTGAAGCAACACTCCCTTCACTTCGCACAGTGAATTGAAGTGTTGGAACAGACTGCTTCTCTTTCAGAGAAACGCATGTGAGTTTCTTGTGAATGCTTGTAAGTAGCTTAAGGTACTTTGAAAGGAAAGTGATTTTCTCTGAAAGTACAGCATTTAGAAAGTGACACAACACTCCATTCACTTTGCACAGTGAATTGAAGTGTTGGAACAGACTGCTAATCTTTCAGAGAAACTCATGTGAGTTGCTGGTGAATGCTTGTAAGTAGCTTAAGGCACTTTCAAAGGAAAGTGATTTTCTCTGAAAGTACAGCATTTAGAAAATGAAACAACAACACATTCACTTCGCAGAGTGAATTGAAGTGTTGGAACAGACTGCTTCTCTTTCAGAGAAACGCATGTGAATTGCTGGTGAATGCTTGTAAGTAGCTTAAGGCAGTTTCAAAGGAAAGTTTTTTTCTGTGAAAGTGCAGCATTTAGAAAGTGAAGTAACACTCCATTCACTTTGAACAGTGAATTGAAGTGTTGGAACAGACCACTAATCTTTCAGAGAAACTCATGTGAGTTGCTGATGAATGCTTGTAAGTAGCTTAAGGCACTTTCAAAGGAAAGTGATTTTCTCTGAAAGTACAGCATTTAAAAAGTGAACCGACCCTCCATTCACTTCGCACAGTGAATTGAAATGTTGGAACAGACTGCTTCGCTTTCAGAGAAATGCAAGTGAGTTTCTTGTGAATGCTTATAAATATCTTAAGGCACTTTCAAAGAAAGTGATTTTCTCTGAAAGTACAGCATTTAGAAAGTGAAGCAACACTCCATTCACTTCGATATGTGAATTGAAGTGTTCGAACAGACTGCTTCCCTTTCAGAGAAATGCATGTGAATTGCTGGTGAATGCTTGTAAGTAGCTTAAGTCAGTTTCAGAGGAAAGTGATTTTCTCTGAAAGTACAGCATTTAGAAAGTGAAGCAACACGCCATTCACTTCGCACAGTGAATTGAAGTGTTGGAACAGACTGCTTCTCTTTCAGAGAAACGCATGTGAGTTTCTTGTGAATGCTTGTAAGTAGCTTAAGGCAGTATCAAAGGAAAGTGATTTTCTCTGAAAGTACAGCATTTAGAAAGTGAAACAACAACACATTCACTTCTCACAGTGAATTGAAGTGTTGGAACAGACTGCTTTCTTTCAGAGAAACTCATGTGAGTTGCTGGTGAATGCTTGTTAGTAGCTAAGGCATTTTCAAAGGAAAGTGATTTTCTCTGAAAGTACAGCATTTAGAAAGTGAAGCAACATTCCATTCACTTCGCACAGTGAATTGAAGTGTTGGAACAGACTGCTTCTCTTTCAGAGAAACTCATGTGAGTTGCTGGTGAATGCTTGTAAGTAGCTTAAGACACTTTCAAAGGAAAGTGATTTTCTCTGAAAGTACAGCATTTAGAAAGTGAAGGAACACTCCATTCATTTCGCACAGTGAATTGAAGTGTTGGAACTAACTGCTTCTCTTTCAGAAAAACTCATGTGAGTTGCTGGTGAATGCTTGTAAGTAGCTTAAGGCAGTATCAAAGGAAAGTGAATTTCTCTGAAAGTACAGCCTTTAGAAAGTGAAGCAACACTCCATTCACTTCGCACAGTGAATTGAAGTGTTGGAACAGATAGCTTCTATTTCAGAGAAACGCATGTGAGCTTCTTGTGAATGCTTGTAAGTAGCTTAAGGTACTTTGAAAGGAAAGTGATTTTCTCTGAAAGTACAGCATTTAGAAAGTGACGCAACACTACATTCACTTCGCACATTGAATTGAAGTGTTGAAACAGACTGCTTCTCTTTCAAAGAAATGCATGTGAGTTGCTGGTGAATGCTTGCAAGTAGCTTAAGGCAGTTTCAAAGGAAAGTGATTTTCTCTGAAATTACAGCATTTTGAAAGTGAAGCAACACTCCATTCACTTCGAACAGTGAATTGAAGTGTTGGAACAGACTGCTTCTATTTCAGAGAAATGCTAGTGAATTGCTGGTGAATGCTTGTAAGTAGCTTAAGGCACTTTCAAAGGACAGTGATTTTCTCTTAAAGTACAGCATTTAGAAAGTGAAGCAACACTCCATTCACTTCGCACAGTGAATTGAAGTGTTGGAACAGACTGCTTCTCTTTCAGAGTAATGCATGAGAATTGCTGGTGAATGCTTGTAAGTAGCTTAAGGCTGTTTCAAAGGAAAGTGATTTTCTCTGAAAGTACAGCATTTAGAAAGTGACGCAACACTCCATTCACTTCACACAGTGAATTGAAGTGTTGAACAGACTGCTTCTCTTTCAGAGAAACTCATGTGTGTTGCTGGTAAATGCTTGTAAGTAGCTTAAGGCAGTTTCAAAGAAAGTGATTTTCTCTGAAAGTAGAGCATTTAGAAAGTGAAACAACAACACATTCACTTCACACAGTGAATGGAAGTGTTGGAACAGACTGCTTCTCTTTCAGAAAACCTCATGTGAGTTGCTGGTGAATGCTTGTAAGTAGCTTAAGGTACTTTGAAAGGAAAGTGATTTTCTCTGAAAGTACAGCATTTAGAAAGTGACACAACACTCCATTCACTTTGCACAGTGAATTGAAGTGGTGGAACAGACTGCTAATCTTTCAGAGAAACTCATGTGAGTTGCTGGTGAATGCTTGTAAGTAGCTTAAGGCACTTTCAAAGGAAACTGATTTTCTCTGAAAGTACAGCATTTAGAAAGTGAAACAACAACACATTCACTTCGCAGAGTGAATTGAAGTGTTGGAACAGACTGCTTCTATTTCATAGAAACGCATGTGAATTGCTGGTAAATGCTTGTAAGTAGCTTAAGGCAGTTTCAAAGGAAAGTTTTTTTCTGTGAAAGTGCAGCATTTAGAAAGTGAAGCAACACTCCATTCACTTTGCACAGTGAATTGAAGTGTTGGAACAGACCGCTAATCTTTCAGAGAAACTCATGTGAGTTGCTGGTGAATGCTTGTAAGTAGCTTAAGGCACTTTCAAAGGAAAGTGATTTTCTCTGAAAGTACAGCATTTAGAAAGTGAAGCGACCCTCCATTCACTTCCCACAGTGAATTGAAATGTTGGAACAGACTGCTTCGCTTTCAGAGAAATGCAAGTGAGTTTCTTGTGAATGCTTATATTTATCTTAAGGCACTTTCAAAGAAAGTGATTTTCTCTGAAAGTACAGCATTTAGAAAGTGAAGCAACACTCCATTCACTTCGCCCTGTGAATTGAAGTGTTGGAACAGACTGCTTCTCTTTCAGAGAAATGCATGTGAATTGCTGGTGAATGCTTGTAAGTAGCTTAAGGCAGTTTCAAAGGACAGTGATTTTCTCTGAAAGTACAGCATTTAGAAAGTGAAGCAACACTCCATTCACTTAGCACAGTGAATTGAAGTGTTGGAACAGACTGCTTCTCTTTCAGAGAAACTCATGTGAGTTGCTGGTGAATGCTTGTAAGTAGCTTAAGGCACTTTCAAAGGAAAGTGATTTTCTCTGAAAGCACAGCATTTAGAAAGTGAAGCAACACTCCATTCACTTTGCCCAGTGAATTGAAGTGCTGGAACAGACTGCTTTTCTTTCAGAGAAACTCATGTGAGTTGCTGATGAACGCTTGTAAGTAGCTTAAGGCAGTTTCAAAGGAAAGTGATTTTCGATGAAAGTACAGCCTTTAGAAAGTGAAGCAACACTCCATTCACTTCGCACAATGAATTGAAGTGTTGGAACAGACTGCTTCTCTTTCAGAGAAACGCATGTGAGTTTCTTGTGAATGCTTGTAAGTAGCTTAAGGTACTTTGAAAGGAAAGTGATTTTCTATGAAAGTACAGCATTTAGAAAGTGACGCAACACTCCATTCACTTCGCACAGTGAATTGAAGAGTTGGAACAGACTGCTTCTCTTTCAAAGAAACTCATGTGAGTTGCTGGTGAATGCTTGTAAGTAGCTTAAGGAAGTTTCAGAGGAAAGTGATTTTCTCTGAAAGTACAGCATTTAGAAAGTGAAGCAACACTCCATTCACTTCGCACAGTGAATTGAAGTGTTGGAACAGACTGCTTCTCTTTCAGAGAAACGCATGTGAGTTTCTTGTGAATGCTTGTAAGTAGCTTAAGGCAGTATCAAAGGAAAGTGATTTTCTCTGAAAGTACAGCATTTAGAAAGTGAAACAACAACACTTTCACTTCTCACAGTGAATGGAAGTGTTGGAACAGACTGCTTCTCTTTCAGAGAAACTCATGTGAGTTGCTGGTGAATACTTGTAAGTAGCTAAGGCACTTTCAAAGGAAAGTGATTTTCTCTGAAATTACAGCTTTTAGAAAGTGAAGCAACACTCCATTCCCTTCGCACAGTGAATTGAAGTGTTGGAACAGACTGCTTCTATTTCAGAGAAATGAATGTGAATTGCTGGTGAATGCTTGTAAGTAGCTTAAGGCACTTTCAAAGGACTGTGATTTTCTCTGAAAGTACAGCATTTAGAAAGTGAAGCAACACTCCATTCACTTCGGACAGTGAATTCAAGTGTTGGAACAGACTGTTTCTCTTTCAGAGTAATGCATGAGAGTTGTTGTTGAATGCTTGTAAGTAGCTTAAGCCACTTTCAAAGGACAGTGATTTTTTCTGAAAGTACAGCATTTAGAAAGTGAAAGAACAACACTTTAACTTCGCACAGTGAATTAAAGAGTTGGAACAGACTGCTTCTCTTTCAGAGAAACTCATGTGAGTTGCTGGTGAATGCTTGTAAGTAGCTTAAGGCAGTTTCAAAAGAAAGTGTTTTTCTCTGAAAGTACAGCATTTAGAAAGCGAAGCAACACTACATTCACTTCACACATTGAATTGAAGTGTTGAACAGACTGCTTCTCTTTCAGAGAAACTCATGTGTGTTGCTGGTGAATGCTTGTAAGTAGCTTAAGGCAGTTTCAAAGAAAGTGATTTTCTCTGAAAGTAGAGCATTTAGAAAGTGAAACAGCAACACATTCACTTCGCACAGTGAATTGAAGTGCTGGAACAGACTGCTTCTGTTTCAAGAAACGCATGTGAATTGCTGGTGAATGCTTGTATGTAGCTTAAGGCAGTTTCAAAGGAAAGTTTTTTTCTGTGAAAGTGCAGCATTTAGAAAGTGAAGCAACACTCCATTCACTTTGCACAGTGAATTGAAGTGTTGGAACAGACTGCTAATCTTTCAGAGAAACTCATGTGAGTTGTTGGTGAATGCTTGTAAGTAGCTTAAGGCACTTTCAAATGAAAGTGATTTTCTCTGAAAGTACAGCATTTAGAAAGTGAAGCAACCCTCCATTCACTTCGCAGAGTGAATTGAATTGTTGGAACAGACTGCTTCTCTTTCAGAGAAATGCATGTGAGTTTCTAGTGAATGCTTATATTTTTCTTAAGGCACTATCAAAGAAAGTGATTTTCTCTGAAATTACAGCATTTAGAAAGTGAAGCAACACTGCATTCACTTCGCACAGTGAATTGAAGTGTTGGAACAGACTGCTTCTATTTCAGAGAAATGAATGTGAATTGCTGGTGAATGCTTGTAAGTAGCTTAAGGCACTTTCAAAGGACAGTGATTTTCTCTGAAAGTACAGCATTTAGAAAGTGAAGCAACACTCCATTCACTTCGGACAGTGAATTCAAGTGTTGGAACAGACTGTTTCTCTTTCAGAGTAATGCATGAGAGTTGTTGTTGAATGCTTGTAAGTAGTTTAAGCCACTTTCAAAGGACAGTGTTTTTTTCTGAAAGTACAGTATTTAGAAAGTGAAAGAACAACACTTTCACTTCGCACAGTGAATTAAACTGTTGGAACAGACTGCTTCTCTTTCAGAGAAACTCATGTGAGTGGCTGGTGAATGCTTGTAAGTAGCTTAAGGCAGTTTCAAAGGAAAGTGATTTTCTCTGAATGTACAGCATTTAGAAAGTGAAGCAACACTCCATTCACTTCACACATTGAATTGAAGTGTTGAACAGACTGCTTCTCTTTCAGAGAAACTCATGTGTGTTGCTGGTGAATGCTTGTAAGTAGCTTAAGGCAGTTTCAAAGAAGGTGATATTCTCTGAAAGTAGAGCATTTAGAAAGTGAAACAGCAACACATTCACTTCGCACAGTGAATTGAAGTGTTGGAACAGACTGCTTCTCTTACAAAGAAATTCATGTGAGTTGCTGGTGAATGCTTGTAAGTAGCTTAAGGCACTTTCAAAGGAAAGTGATTTTCTCTGAAAGTACAGCATTTAGAAAGTGAAGCAACCCTCCATTCACTTCGCACAGTGAATTGAAGTGTTGGAACAGACTGCTTCTGTTTCAAGAAACGCGTGTGAATTGCTGGTGAATGCTTGTATGTAGCTTAAGGCAGTTTCAAAGGAAAGTTTTTTTCTGTGAAAGTGCAGCATTTAGAAAGTGAAGCAACACTCCATTCACTTTGCACAGTGAATTGAAGTGTTGGAACAGACTGCTAATCTTTCAGAGAAACTCATGTGAGTTGTTGGTGAATGCTTGTAAGTAGCTTAAGGCACTTTCAAAGGAAAGTGATTTTCCCTGAAAGAACAGCATTTAGAAAGTGAAGCAACCCTCCATTCACTTCGCACAGTGAATTGAAGTGTTGGAACAGACTGCTTCTCTTTCAGAGAAATGCATGTGAGTTTCTTGTGAATGCTTATATTTATCTTAAGGCACTTTCAAAGAAAGTGATCTTCTCTGAAAATACAGCATTTAGAAAGTGAAGCAACACTCCATTCACTTCGCACAGTGAATTGAAGTGTTGGAACAGACTGCTTCTCTTTCAGAGAAACTCATGTGAGTTGCTGGTGAATGCTTGTAAGAAGCTTAAGGTACTTTGAAAGGAAAGTGATTTTCTCTGAAAGTACAGCCTTTAGAAAGTGAAGCAACACTCCATTCACATCGCACAGTGAATTGAAGTGTTGGAACAGACTGCTTCTCTTTCAGAGAAACGCATGTGAGTTTCTTGTGAATGCTTGTAAGTAGCTTAAGGTACTTTGAAAGGAAAGTGATTTTCTCTGAAAGTACAGCATTTAAAAAGTGACGCAACACTCCATTCACTTCGCACAGTGAATTGAAGAGTTGGAAGAGACTGCTTCTTTTTCAGAGAAACTCATGTGAGTTGCTGGAGAATGCTTGTAAGTAGCTTAAGGCAGTTTCATAGGAAAGTGATTTTCTCTGAAATTACAGCATTTAGAAAGTGAAGCAACACTCCATTCACTTCGCACAGTGAATTGAAGTGTTGGAACAGACTGCTTCTCTTTCAGAGAAATGCATTTGAGTTTCTTGTGAATGCTTGTAAGTAGCTTAAGGCAGTATCAAAGGAAAGTGATTTTCTCTGAAAGTACAGCATTTAGAAAGTGAAACAACAACACATTCACCTCTCACAGTGAATGGAAGTGTTGGAACAGTCTGCTTTCTTTCAGAGAATCTCATGTGAGTTGCTGGTGAATGCTTGTATGTAGCTTAAGGCAGTTTCAAAGGAAAGTTTTTTTTCTGTGAAAGTGCAGAATTTAGAAAGTGAAGCAACACTCCATTCACTTTGCACAGTGAATTGAAGTGTTGGAACAGACTGCTTCTCTTTCAGAGAAACTCATGTGAGTTGCTGGTGAACGTTTGTAAGTAGCTTAAGGCAGGTTCAAAGGAAAGTGATTTTCTCTGAAAGTACAGCATTTAGAAAGTGAAGCAACCCTCCATTCACTTCGCACAGTGAATTGAAGTGTTGGAACAGACTGCTTCTCTTTCAGAGAAATGCATGTGAGTTTCTAGTGAATGCTTATATTTATCTTAAGGCACTATCAAAGAAAGTGATTTTCTCTGAAATTACAGCATTTAGAAAGTGAAGCAACACTCCATTCACTTCACACAGTGAATTGAAGTGTTGTAACAGACTGCTTCTATTTCAGAGAAATGAATGTGAATTGCTGGTGAATGCTTGTAAGTAGCTTAAAGCACTTTCAAAGGACAGTGATTTTCTCTGAAAGTACAGCATTTAGAAAGTGAAGCAACACTCCATTCACTTCGGACAGTGAATTCAAGTGTTGGAACAGACTGTTTCTCTTTCAGAGTAATGCATGAGAGTTGTTGTTGAATGCTTGTAAGTAGCTTAAGCCACTTTCAAAGGACAGTGATTTTTTCTGAAAGTCCAGCATTTAGAAAGTGAAGGAACAACACTTTCACTTCGCACAGTGAATTAAAGTGTTGGAACAGACTGCTTCTATTTCAGAGAAACTCATGTGAGTTGCTGGTGAATGCTTGTAAGTAGCTTAAGGCAGTTTCAAAGGAAAGTGATTTTCTCTGAAAGTACAGCATTTAGAAAGTGAAGCAACACTCCATTCACTTCACACATTGAATTGGAGTGTTGAACAGACTGCTTCTCTTTCAGAGAAACTCGTGTGTGTTGCTGGTGAAGGCTTGTAAGTAGCTTAAGGCAGTTTCAAAGAAAGTGATTTTCTCTGAAAGTAGAGCATTTAGAAAGTGAAACAGCAACACATTCACTTCGCACAGTGAATTGAAGTGTTGGAACAGACTGCTTCTCTTACAGAGAAATTCATGTGACTTGCTGGTGAATGCTTGTAAGTAGCTTAAGGCACTTTCAAAGGAAAGTGATTTTCTCTGAAAGTACAGCATTTAGAAAGTGAAGCAACCCTCCATTCACTTCGCACAGTGAATTGAAGTGTTGGAACAGACTGCTTCTGTTTCAAGAAACGCGTTTGAATTGCTGGTGAATGCTTGTATGTAGCTTAAGGCAGTTTCAAAGGAAAGTTTTTTTCTGTGAAAGTGCAGCATTTAGAAAGTGAAGTAACACTCCATTCACTTTGCACAGTGAATTGAAGTGTTGGAACAGACTGCTAATCTTTCAGAGAAACTCATGTGAGTTGTTGGTGAATGCTTGTAAGTAGCTTAAGGCACTTTCAAAGGAAAGTGATTTTCTCTGAAAGAACAGCATTTAGAAAGTGAAGCAACCCTCCATTCACTTCGCACAGTGAATTGAAGTGTTGGAACAGACTGCTTCTCTTTCAGAGAAATGCATGTGAGTTTCTTGTGAATGCTTATATTTATCTTAAGGCACTTTCAAAGAAAATGATCTTCTCTGAAAATACAGCATTTAGAAAGTGAAGCAACACTCCATTCACTTCGCACAGTGAATTGAAGTGTTGGAACAGACTGCTTCTCTTTCAGAGAAACTCATGTGAGTTGCTGGTGAATGCTTGTAAGTAGCTTAAGGTACTTTGAAAGGAAAGTGATTTTCTCTGAAAGTACAGCATTTATAAAGTGACGCAACACTCCATTCACTTCGCACAGTGAATTGAAGAGTTGGAACAGACTGCTTCTCTTTCAGAGAAACTCATGTGAGTTGCTGGTGAATGCTTGTAAGTAGTTTAAGGCAGTTTCCAAGGAAAGTGATTTTCTCTGAAAGTACAGCATTTTGAAAGTGAAGCAACACTCCATTCACTTTGCACAGTGAATTGAAGTGTTGGAACAGACTTCTTCTCTTTCAGAGAAACTCATGTGAGTTGCTGGTGAATGCTTGTAAGTAGCTTAAGGCACTTTCAAAGGAAAGTGATTTTCTCTGAAAGTACAGCATTTAGAAAGTGACACAACACTCCATTCACTTTGCACAGTGAATTGAAGTGTTGGAACAGACTGCTTCTCTTTCAGAGAAACTCATGTGAGTTGCTGGTGAACGCTTGTAAGTAGCTTAAGGCAGGTTCAAAGGAAAGTGATTTTCTCTGAAAGTACAGCCTTTAGAAAGTGAAGCAACACTCCATTCACATCGCACAGTGAATTGAAGTGTTGGAACAGACTGCTTCTCTTTCAGAGAAACGCATGTGAGTTTCTTGTGAATGCTTGTAAGTAGCTTAAGGCAGTATCAAAGGAAAGTGAATTTCTCTGAAAGTACAGCATTTAGAAAGTGAACAACAACACATTCACTTCGCACAGTGAATTGAAGTGTTGGAACAGACTGCTTCTCTTTCAGAGTAATGCATGAGAGTTGTTGGTGAATACTTTTAAGTAGCTTAAGGCACTTTCAAAAAAGAGTGATTTTCTCTGAAAGTACAGCATTTAGAAAGTGAAACAACAATACATTCACTTCGCACGGTGAATTAAAGTGTTGGAACAGACTGCTTCTCTTTCAGAGAAACTCATGTGAGTTGCCTTTGAATGCTTGTAAGTAGCTTAAAGCAGTTTCAAAGGACAGTGATTTTCTCTGAAAGGACAGCATTTAGAAAGTGACGCAACACTCCATTCACTTCACACAGTGAATTGAAGTGTTGAACAGACTGCTTCTCTTTCAGAGAAACTCATGTGTGTTGCTGGTGAATGCTTGTATGTAGCTTAAGGCAGTTTCAAAGAAAGTGATTTTCTCTGAAAGTAGAGCATTTAGAAAGTGAAACAACAACACATTCACTTCACACAGTGAATTGATGTGTTGGAACAGACTGCTTCTCTTTCAGAAAAACTCATGTGAGTTGCTGGTGAATGCTTGTAAAGCTTAAGGTACTTTGAAAGGAAAGTGATTTTCTCTGAAAGTACAGCATTTAGAAAGTGACACAACACTCCATTCACTTTGCACAGTGAATTGAAGTGTTGGAACAGACTGCTAATCTTTCAGAGAAACTCATGTGAGTTGCTGGTGAATGCTTGTAAATAGCTTAAGGCACTTTCAAAGGAAAGTGATTTTCTCTGAAAGTACAGCATTTAGAAAGTGAAACAACAACACATTCACTTCGCAGAGTGAATTGAAGTGTTGGAACAGACTGCATCTCTTTCAGAGAAACGCATGTGAATTGCTGGTGAATTCTTGTAAGTAGCTTAAGGCAGTTTCAAAGGAAAGTTTTTTTCTGTGAAGGTGCAGCATTTAGAAAGTGAAGCAACACTCAATTCACTTTGCACAGTGAATTGAAGTGTTGGAACAGACCGCTAATCTTTCAGAGAAACTCATGTGAGTTGCTGGTGAATGCTTGTAAGTAGCTTAAGACACTTTCAAAGGAAAGTGATTTTCTCTGAATGTACAGCATTTAGAAAGTGAAGCGACCCTCCATTCACTTCGCACAGTGAATTGAAATGTTGGAACGGAGTGCTTCGCTTTCAGAGAAATGCAAGTGAGTTTCTTGTGAATGCTTATATTTATCTTAAGGCACTTTCAAAGAAAGTGATTTTCTCTGAAAGTACAGCATTTAGAAAGTGAAGCAGCACTCCATTCACTTCGCTCTGTGAATTGAAGTGTTGGAACAGACTGCTTCTCTTTCAGAGAAATGCATGTGAATTGCTGGTGAATGCTTGTAAGTAGCTTAAGGCAGTTTCAAAGGACAGTGATTTTCTCTGAAAGTACAGCATTTAGAAAGTGAAGCAACACTCCATTCACTTCGCACAGTGAATTGAAGTGTTGGAACAGACTGCTTCTCTTTCAGAGAAACTCATGTGAGTTGCTGGTGAATGCTTGTAAGTAGCTTAAGGCACTTTCAAAGGAAAGTGATTTTCTCTGAAAGTACAGCATTTAGAAAGTGAAGCAACACTCCATTCACTTTGCACAGTGAATTGAAGTGTTGGAACAGACTGCTTTTCTTTCAGAGAAACTCATGTGAGTTGCTGATGAACGCTTGTAAGTAGCTTAAGGCAGTTTCAAAGGAAAGTGATTTTCGATGAAAGTACAGCCTTTAGAAAGTGAAGCAACACTCCATTCACTTCGCACAGTGAATTGAAGTGTTGGAACAGACTGCTTCTCTTTCAGAGAAACGCATGTGAGTTTCTTGTGAATGCTTGTAAGTAGCTTAAGGTACTTTGAAAGGAAAGTGATTTTCTCTGAAAGTACAGCATTTAGAAAGTGACGCAACACTCCATTCACTTCGCACAGTGAATTGAAGAGTTGGAACAGACTGCTTCTCTTTCAGAGAAACTCATGTGAGTTGCTGGTGAATGCTTGTAAGTAGCTTAAGGCAGTTTCAGAGGAAAGTGATTTTCTCTGAAAGTACAGCATTTAGAAAGTGAAGCAACACTCCATTCACTTCGCACAGTGAATTGAAGTGTTGGAACAGACTGCTTCTCTTTCAGAGAAACGCATGTGAGTTTCTTGTGAATGCTTGTAAGTGGCTTAAGGCAGTATCAAAGGAAAGTGATTTTCTCTGAAAGTACAGCATTTAGAAAGTGAAACAACAACACATTCACTTCTCACAGTGAATGGAAGTGTTGGAACAGACTGCTTTCTTTCAGAGAAATTCATGTGAGTTGCTGGTGAATGCTTTTAAGTAGCTAAGGCACTTTCAATGGAAAGTGATTTTCTCTGAAAGTACAGCATTTAGAAAGTGAAGCAACACTCCATTTACTTCGCACAGTGAATTGAAGTGTTAGAACAGACTGCTTCTCTTTCAGAGAAACTCATGTGAGTTGCTGGTGAATGCTTGTAAGTAGCTTAAGGTACTTTGAAAGGAAAGTGATTTTCTCTGAAAGTACAGCATTTAGAAAGTGACGCAACACTCCATTCACTTCGCACAGTGAATTGAAGAGTTGGAACAGACTGCTTCTCTTTCAGTGAAACTCATGTGAGTTGCTGGTGAATGCTTGTAAGTAGTTAAAGCAGTTTCAAAGGAAAGTGATTTTCTCTGAAAGTACAGCATTTTGAAAGTGAAGCTACACTCCATTCACTTTGCACAGTGAATTGAAGAGTTGGAACAGACTGCTTCTCTTTCAGAGAAACTCATGTGAGTTGCTGGTGAATGCTTGTAAGTAGCTTAAGGAACTTTCAAAGGAAAGTGATTTTCTCTGAAAGGACAGCATTTAGAAAGTGAAGCAACACTCCATTCACTTTGCACAGTGAATTGAAGTGTTGGAACAGACTGCTTTTCTTTCATAGAAACTCATGTGAGTTGCTGGTGAACGCTTGTAAGTAGCTTAAGGCAGGTTCAAAGGAAAGTGATTTTCTCTGAAAGTACAGCCTTTAGAAAGTGAAGCAACACTCCATTCACTTCGCACAGTGAATTGAAGTGTTGGAACGGACTGCTTCTCTTTCAGAGAAACGCATGTGTGTTTCTTGTGAATGCTTGTAAGTAGCTTAAGGTACTTTGAAAGGAAAGTGATTTTCTCTGAAAGTACAGCATTTAGAAAGTGACGCAACACTCCATTCACTTCGCACAGTGAATTGAAGAGTTGGAAGAGACTGCTTCTCTTTCAGAGAAACTCATGTGAGTTGCTGGTGAATGCTTGTAAGTAGCTTAAGGCAGTTTCATAGGAAAGTGATTTTCTCTGAAATTACAGCATTTAGAAAGTGAAGCAACACTCCATTCACTTCGCACAGTGAATTGAAGTGTTGGAACAGACTGCTTCTCTTTCAGAGAAACGCATGGGAGTTTCTTGTGAATGCTTGTAAGTATCTTAAGGCAGTATCAAAGAAAAGTGATTTTCTCTGAAAGTACAGCATTTAGAAAGTGAAACAACAACACATTCACTTCTCACAGTGAATGGAAGTGTTGGAACAGACTGCTTTCTTTCAGAGAATCTCATGTGAGTTGCTGGTGAATGCTTGTAAGTAGCTTAAGGCAGTTTCAAAGGAAAGTTTTTTTTCTGTGAAAGTGCAGCATTTAGAAAGTGAAGCAACACTCCATTCACTTTGCACAGTGAATTGAAGTGTTGGAACAGACTGCTAATCTTTCAGAGAAACTCATGTGAGTTGCTGGTGAATGCTTGTAAGTAGCTTAAGGCACTTTCAAAGGAAAGTGATTTTCTCTGAAATTACAGCATTTAGAAAGTGAAGCAACACTCTATTCACTTTGCACAGTGAATTGAAGTGTTGGAACAGACTGCTTCTCTTTCAGAGAAACGCATGTGAGTTTCTTGTGAATGCTTGTAAGTAGCTTAAGGTACTTTGAAAGGAAAGTGATTTTCTCTGAAAGTACAGCATTTAGAAAGTGACACAACACTCCATTCACTTCGCACAGTGAATTGAAGAGTTGGAACAGACTGCTTCTCTTTCAGAGAAACGCATGTGAGTTGCTGGTGAATGCTTATAAGTAGCTTAAGGCAGTTTCATAGGAAAGTGATTTTCTCTGAAAGTACAGCATTTAGAAAGTGAAGCAACACTCCATTCACTTCGCACAGTGAATTGAAGTGTTGGAACAGACTGCTTCTCTTTCAGGAAACGCATGTGAGTTTCTTGTGAATTCTTGTAAGTAGCTTAAGACAATATCAAAGGAAAGTGATTTTCTCTGAAAGTACAGCATTTAAAAAGTGAAACAACAACACATTCCCTTCTCACAGTGAATGGAAGTGTTGGAACAGACTGCTTTCTTTCAGAGAAACTCATGTGAGTTGCTGGTGAATGCTTGTAAGTAGCTTAAGGCAGTTTCAAATGAAAGTGATTTTCTCTGAAAGTACAGCATTTAGAAAGTGAAGCAACCCTGTATTCACTTCGCACAGTGAACTGAAGTGTTGGAAAAGACTGCTTCTCTTTCAGAGAAATGCATGTGAGTTTCTTGTGAATGCTTATATATATCTTAAGGCACTTTCAAAGAAAGTGATTTTCTCTTAAAGTACAGCATTTAGAAAGTGAAGCAACACTCCATTCACTTTGCCCTGTGAATTGAAGTGTTGGAACAGACTGCTTCTCTTTCAGAGAAATGCATGAGAGTTGTTGGTGAATGCTTGTAAGTAGCTTGAGGCACTTTCAAAGAAGTGTGATTTTCTCTGAAAGTACAGCATTTAGAAAGTGAAACAACAACACATTCACTTCGCACAGTGAATTGAAGTGTTGGAACAGACTGCTTCTCTTTCAGAGAAACTCATCTGTGTTGCTTGTGAATGCTTGTAAGTAGCTTGAGGCACTTTCAAAGAAGAGTGATTTTCTCTGAAAGTACAGCATTTAGAAAGTGAAACAACAACACATTCACTTCGCACAGTGAATTGAAGTGTTGGAACAGACTGCTTCTCTTTCAGAGAAACTCATGTGAGTTGCTGGGGAATGCTTGTAAGTAGCTTAAGGCAGTTTCAAAGGAAAGTTTTTTTCTGTGAAAGTGCAGCATTTAGAAAGTGAAGCAACACTCCATTCACTTTGCACAGTGAATTGAAGTGTTGGAACAGACTGCTAATCTTTCAGAGAAACTCATGTGAGTTGCTGGTGATTGCTTGTAAGTAGCTTAAGGCACTTTCAAAGGAAAGTGATTTTCTCTGAAAGTACAGCATTTAGAAAGTGAAGCAACCCTCCATTCACTTCGCACAGTGAATTGAAGTGTTGGAACAGACTGCTTCTCTTTCAGAGAAATGCATGTGAGTTTCTTCTGAATGCTTATATTTATCTTAAGGCACTTTCAAAGAAAGTGATCTTCTCTGAAATTACAGCATTTAGAAAGTGAAGCAACACTCCATTCACTTCGCACAGTGAATTGAAGTGTTGGAACAGACTGCTTCTCTTTCAGAGAAATGCATGTGAGTTACTGTAAATGCTTGTAAGTACTTTATGGCAGTTTCAAAGGAAAGTGATTTTCTCTGAATGTACTGCATTTTGAAAGTGAAGCATCACTCCATTCACTTTGAACAGTGAAATGAAGTGTTGGAACAGACTGCTTCTCTTTCAGAGAAATGCATGTGAGTTGCTGTTGAATGCCTGTAAGTAGCTTAAGGCAGTTTCAAAGGAAAGTGATTTTCTCTGAAAGTACTGCATTTTGAAAGTGAAGCAACACTCCATTGACTTTGAACAGTGAATTGAAGTGTTGGAACAGACTGCTTCTCTTTCAGGGAAATGCATGTGAATTGCTAGTGAATGCTTGTAAGTAGCTTAAGGCAGTTTCAAAGGACAGTGATTTTCTCTGAAAGTACAGCATTTAGAAAGTGAAGCAACACTCCATTCAATTCGCACAGTGAATTCAAGTATTGGAACAGACTGCTTCTCTTTCAGAGTAATGCATGAGAGTTGTTGGTGAATGCTTGTAAGTAGCTTAAGGCACTTTCAAAGAACAGTGATTTTCTCTGAAAGTACAGCATTTAGAAAGTGAAACAACAACACATTCACTTTTAACAGTGAATTGAACTGTTGGAACAGACTGCTTCTCTTTCAGAGAATCTCATGTGAGTTGCTGGTGAATGCTTATAAGTAGCTTAAGGCAGTTTCAAAGGAAAGTTTTTTTCTGTGAAAGTGCAGCATTTAGAAAGTGAAGCAACGCTCCATTCACTTTGCACAGTGAATTGAAGTGTTGGAACAGACTGCTAATCTTTCAGAGAAACTCATGTGAGTTGCTGGTGAATGCTTGTAAGTAGCTTAAGGCACTTTCAAATGAAAGTGATTTTCTCTGAAAGTACAGCATGTAGAAAGTGAAGCAACACTCCATTCACTTCGCACAGTGAACTGAAGTGTTGGAACAGACTGCTTCTCTATCAGAGAAATGCATGTGAGTTTCTTGTGAATGCTTATATATATCTTAAGGCACTTTCAAAGAAAGTGATTTTCTCTAAAAGTACAGCATTTATAAAGTGAAGCAACACTCCATTCACTTCGCCCTGTGAATTGAAGTGTTGGAACAGACTGCTTCTCTTTCAGAGAAATGCATGTGAATTGCTGGTGAATGCTTGTAAGTAGCCTAAGGCAGTTTCAAAGGACAGTGATTTTCTCTGAAAGTACAGCATTTACAAAGTGAAACAACAACACATTCACTTCGCACAGTGAATTGAAGTGTTGGAACAGACTGCTTCTCTTTCAGAGAAACTCATGTGAGTTCCTGGTGAATGTTTGTAAGTAGCATAAGGCAGTTTCAAAGGAAAGTTTTTTTCTGTGAAAGTGCAGATTTAGAAAGTGAAGCAACACTCCATTCACTTTGCACAGTGAATTGAAGTGTTGGAACAGACTGTTAATCTTTCAGAGAAACTCATGTGAGTTGCTGGTGAATGCTTGTAAGTAGATTAAGGCACTTTCAAAGGATAGTGATTTTCTCTGAAAGTACAGCATTTAGAAAGTGAAGCAACACTCCATTCACTTTGCACAGTGAATTGAAGTGTTGGAACAGACTGCTTCTCTTTCAGAGAAACGCATGTGAGTTTCTTGTGAATGCTTGTAAGTAGCTTAAGGTACTTTGAAAGGAAAGTGATTTTCTCTGAAAGTACAGCATTTAGAAAGTGACACAACACTCCATTCACTTCGCACAGTGAATTGAAGAGTTGGAACAGACTGCTTCTCTTTCAGAGAAACGCATGTGAGTTGCTGGTGAATGCTTGTAAGTAGCTTAAGGCAGTTTCATAGGAAAGTGATTTTCTCTGAAAGTACAGCATTTAGAAAGTGAAGCAACACTCCATTCACTTCGCACAGTGAATTGAAGTGTTGGAACAGACTGCTTCTCTTTCAGGAAACGCATGTGAGTTTCTTGTGAATTCTTGTAAGTAGCTTAAGGCAATATCAAAGGAAAGTGATTTTCTCTGAAAGTACAGCATTTAAAAAGTGAAACAACAACACATTCACTTCTCACAGTGAATGGAAGTGTTGGAACAGACTGCTTTCTTTCAGAGAAACTCATGTGAGTTGCTGGTGAATGCTTGTAAGTAGCTTAAGGCAGTTTCAAATGAAAGTGATTTTCTCTGAAAGTACAGCATTTAGAAAGTGAAGCAACCCTGTATTCACTTCGCACAGTGAACTGAAGTGTTGGAAAAGACTGCTTCTCTTTCAGAGAAATGCATGTGAGTTTCTTGTGAATGCTTATATATATCTTAAGGCACTTTCAAAGAAACTGATTTTCTCTTAAAGTACAGCATTTAGAAAGTGAAGCAACACTCCATTCACTTCGCCCTGTGAATTGAAGTGTTGGAACAGACTGCTTCTCTTTCAGAGAAATGCATGTGAATTGCTGGTGAATGCTTGTAAGTAGCCTAAGGCAGTTTCAAAGGACAGTGATTTTCTCTGAAAGTACAGCATTTAGAAAGTGAAGCAACACTCCATTCACTTTGCACAGTGAATTCAAGTGTTGGAACAGACTGCTTCTCTTTCAGAGAAATGCATGAGAGTTGTTGGTGAATGCTTGTAAGTAGCTTGAGGCACTTTCAAAGAAGAGTGATTTTCTCTGAAAGTACAGCATTTAGAAAGTGAAACAACAACACATTCACTTCGCACAGTGAATTGAAGTGTTGGAACAGACTGCTTCTCTTTCAGAGAAACTCATGTGAGTTGCTGGTGAATGTTTGTAAGTAGCATAAGGCAGTTTCAAAGGAAAGTTTTTTTCTGTGAAAGTGCAGCATTTAGAAACTGAAGCAACACTCCATTCACTTTGCACAGTGATTTGAAGTGTTGGAACAGACTGCTAATCTTTCTGAGAAACTCATGTGAGTTGCTGGTGAATGCTTGTAAGTAGCTTAAGGCACTTTCAAAGGAAAGTGATTTTCTCTGAAAGTACAGCATTTAGAAAGTGAAGCAACAATCCATTCACTTCGCACAGTGAATTGAAGTGTTGGAACAGACTGCTTCACTTTCAGAGAAATGCATGTGAGTTATTATGGAATGCTTGTAAGTAGGTTAAGGCAGTTTCAAAGGAAAGTGATTTTCTCTGAATGTACTGCATTTTGAAAGCGAAGCATCACTCCATTCACTTCGAACAGTGAAATGAAGTGTTGGAACAGACTGCTAATCTTTCAAAGAAATGCATGTGAGTTTCTTGTGAATGCTTATATTTATCTTAAGGCACTTTCAAAGAAAGTGATTTTCTCTGAAAGGACAGCATTTAGAAAGTGAAACAACAACACATTCACTTCGCACAGTGAATTGAAGTGTTGGAACAGACTGCATCTCTTTCAGAGAAACTCATGTGAGTTGCTGGTGAATGCTTGTAAGTAGCTTAAGGCAGTTTCAAAGGAAAGTTTTTTTCTGTGAAAGTGCAGCATTTAGAAAGTGAAGCAACACTCCATTCACTTTGCACAGTGAATTGAAGTGTTGGAACAGACTGCTAATCTTTCAGAGAAACTCATGTGAGTTGCTGGTGATTGCTTGTAAGTAGCTTAAGGCACTTTCAAAGGAAAGTGATTTTCTCTGAAAGTACAGCATTTAGAAAGTGAAGCAACCCTCCATTCACTTCGCACAGTGAACTGAAGTGTTGGAACAGACTGCTTCTCTTTCAGAGAAATGCATGTGAGTTTCTTCTGAATGCTAATATTTATCTTAAGGCACTTTCAAAGAAAGTGATCTTCTCTGAAATTACAGCATTTAGAAAGTGAAGCAACACTCCATTCACTTCGCACAGTGAATTGAAGTATTGGAACAGACTGCTTCTCTTTCAGAGAAATGCATGTGAGTTACTGTAAATGCTTGTAAGTAGCTTATGGCAGTTTCAAAGGAAAGTGATTTTCTCTGAATGTACTGCATTTTGAAAGTGAAGCATCACTCCATTCACTTTGAACAGTGAAATGAAGTGTTGGAACAGACTGCTTCTCTTACAGAGAAATGCATGTGAGTTGCTGTTGAATGCCTGTAAGTAGCTTAAGGCAGTTTCAAAGGAAAGTGATTTTCTCTGAAAGTACTGCATTTTGAAAGTGAAGCAACACTCCATTCAATTCGCACAGTGAATTTAAGTATTGGTACAGACTGCTTCTCTTTCAGAGTAATGCATGAGAGTTGTTGGTGAATGCTTGTAAGTAGCTTAAGGCACTTTCAAAGAACAGTGATTTTCTCTGAAAGTACAGCATTTAGAAAGTGAAACAACAACACATTCACTTTTAACAGTGAATTGAACTGTTGGAACAGACTGCTTCTCTTTCAGAGAATCTCATGTGAGTTGCTGGTGAATGCTTGTAAGTAGCTTAAGGCAGTTTCAAAGGAAAGTTTTTTTCTGTGAAAGTGCAGCATTTAGAAAGTGAAGCAACACTCCATTCACTTTGCACAGTGAATTGAAGTGTTGGAACAGACTGCTAATCTTTCAGAGAAACTCATGTGAGTTGCTGGTGAATGCTTGTAAGTAGCTTAAGGCACTTTCAAAGGAAAGTGATTTTCTCTGAAAGTACAGCATGTAGAAAGTGAAGCAACACTCCATTCACTTCGCACAGTGAACTGAAGTGTTGGAATAGACTGCTTCTCTTTCAGAGAAATGCATGTGAGTTTCTTGTGAATGCTTATATATATCTTAAGGCACTTTCAAAGAAAGTGATTTTCTCTAAAAGTACAGCATTTATAAAGTGAAGCAACACTCCATTCACTTTGCCCTGTGAATTGAAGTGTTGGAACAGACTGCTTCTCTTTCAGAGAAATGCATGTGAATTGCTGGTGAATGCTTGTAAGTAGCCTAAGGCAGTTTCAAAGGACAGTGATTTTCTCTGAAAGTACAGCATTTAGAAAGTGAAACAACAACACATTCACTTCGTACAGTGAAATTAAGTGTTGGAACAGACTGCTTCTCTTTCAGAGAAACTCATGTGAGTTGCTGGTGAATGTTTGTATGTAGCACAAGGCAGTTTCAAAGGAAAGTTTTTTTCTGTGAAAGTGCAGATTTAGAAAGTGAAGCAACACTCCATTCACTTTGCACAGTGAATTGAAGTGTTGGAACAGACTGTTAATCTTTCAGAGAAACTCATGTGAGTTGCTGGTGAATGCTTGTAAGTAGCTTAAAGCACTTTCGAAGGAAAGTGATTTTCTCTGAAAGTACAGCATTTAGAAAGTGAAGCAACAATCCATTCACTTCGCACAGTGAATTGAAGTGTTGGAACAGACGGCTTCTCTTTCAGAGAAATGCATGTGAGTTACTGTGGAATGCTTGTAAGTAGGTTAAGACAGTTTCAAAGGAAAGTGATTTTCTCTGAATGTACTGCATTTTGAAAGCGAAGCATCACTCCATTCACTTCGAACAGTGAAATGAAGTGTTGGAACAGACTGCTTCTCTTTCAGAGAAATGCATGTGAGTTTCTTGTGAATGCTTATATTTATCTTAAGGCACTTTCAAAGAAAGTGATTTTCTCTGAAAGTACAGCATTTAGAAAGTGACGCAACACTCCATTCACTTCGCACAGTGAAATGAGGAGTTGGAACAGACTGCTTCTCTTTCAGAGAAACTCATGTGAGTTTCTGGTGAATGCTTGTAAGTAGTTTAAGGCAGTATAAAAGGAAAGTGATTTTCTCTGAAAATACAGCATTTAGAAAGTGAAACAAAAACACATTCATTTCGCACAGTGAATTGAAGTGTTGGAACAGACTGCTTCTCTTTCAGAGAAACACATGTGAATTTCTATTGAATGCTTAGAAGTAGCTTAAGGCACTTTCAAAGAAGAGTGATTTTCTCTGAAAGTACAGCATTTAGAAAGTGAAAGAACAACACATTCACTTCGCACAGTGAATTGAAGTTTTGGAACAGACTGCTTCTCTTTCAGAGAAACTCAAGTGAGTTGCTGGTGAATGCTTGTAAGTAGCTTAAGGCACTTTCAAAGGAAAGTGATTTTCTCTGAAAGTACAGCATTTAGAAAGTGAAGAAACACTCCATTCACTTCACACAGTGAATTGAAGTGTTGGAACAGACTGCTTCTCTTTCAGAGATACGCATGTGAGTTTCTTCTGAATGCTTGTAAGTAGCTTAAGGCAGTATCAAAGGAAAGTGATTTTCTCTGAAAATACAGCATTTAGAAAGTGAAACAACAACACATTCACTTCGCACAGTGAATTGAAGTGTTGGAACAGACTGCTTCCCTTTAAGAGAAACTCATGTGAGTTGCTTGTGAATGCTTGTAAGTAGCTTAAGGCACATTCAAAGAAGAGTGATTTTCTCTGAAAGTACAGCATTTAGAAAGTGAAACAACAACACATTCACTTCGCACAGTGAATTGAAGTGTTGGAACAGACTGCTTCTCTTTCAGAGAAACTCATGTGAGTTGCTGGTCAATGCTTGTAAGTAGCTTAAGGCAGTTTCAAAGGAAAGTGATTTTCTCTGAAAGTACAGCATTTAGAAAGTTAAACAACAACACATTCACTTCGCACAGTGAATTGAAGTGTTGGAACAGACTGCTTCTCTTTCAGAGAAACTCATGTGTGTTGCTGGTGAATGCTTGTAAGTAGCTTAAGGCAGTTTCAAAGGAACGTGATTTTCTCTGAAAGTACAGCATTTAGAAAGTGAAACAACCAGACATTCACTTCGCACAGTGAATTGAAGTGTTGGAACAGACTGCTTCTATTTCACAGAAACTCATGTGAGTTGTTGGTGAATACTTGTAAGTAGCTTAAGGTACTTTGAAAGGAAAGTGATATTCTCTGAAAGTACAGCATTTAGAAAGTGACGCAACACTCCATTCACTTCGCACAGTGAACTGAGGAGTTGGAACAGACTGCTTCTCTTTCAGAGAAACTCATGTGAGTTGCTGGTGAATGCTTGTAAGTAGTTTAAGGCAGTTTCAAAGGAAAGTGATTTTCTCTGAAAGTACAGCATGTAGAAAGCGAAGCAACCCTTCATTCACTTCGCACAGTGAATTGAAGTGTTGGACCAGACTGCTTCTCTTTCAGAGAAACTCATGTGAGTTGCTGGTGAATACTTGTAAGTAGCTTAAGGCAGTTTCAAAGGAAAATGATTTTCTCTGAAAGTACAGCATTTAGAAAGTGAAACAACATTACATTCACTTCACACACTGAATTGAAGTGTTGGAACAGACTGCTTCTCTTTCAGAGAAACGCATGTGAGTTCCTTATGAATGCTTGTAAGTAGCTTAAGGCAGTATCAAAGGAAAGTGATTTTCTCTGAAAATACAGCATTTAGAAAGTGAAACAACAACACATTCACTTCGCACAGTGAATTGAAGTGTTGGAACAGACTGCTTCTCTTTAAGAGAAACTGATGTGAGTTGCTGGTGAATGCTTGTAAGTAGCTTAAGGCACTTTCAAAGAAGAGAGATTTTCTCTGAAAGTACAGCATTTAGAAAGTGAAAAAACAACACATTCACTTCGCACAGTGAATTTAAGTGTTAGAACAGACTGCTTCTCTTTCAGAGAAACTCATGTGAGTTGCTGGTGAATGCTTGTAAGTAGCTTAAGGCACTTTCAAAGGAAAGTTTTTTTTCTGTGAAAGTGCAGCATTTAGAAAGTGAAGCAACACTCCATTCACTTCACACAGTGAATTGAAGTTTTGGAACAGACTGCTTCTCTTTCAGAGATACGCATGTGAGTTTCTTGTGAATGCTTGTAAGTAGCTTAATGCAGTATCAAAGGAAAGTGATTTTTTCTGAAAATACAGCATTTAGAAAGTGAAACAACAACACATTCACTTCGCACAGTGAATTGAAGTGTTGGAACAGACTGCTTCCCTTTCAGAGAAACTCATGTGAGTTGCTTGTGAATGCTTGTAAGTAGCTTAAGGCACTTTCAAAGAAGAGTGATTTTCTCTGAAAGTACAGCATTTACAAAGTGAAACAATAACACATTCACTTCGCACAGTGAATTGAAGTGTTGGAACAGACTGCTTCTCTTTCAGGAAAACTCATGTGAGTTGCTGGTCAATGCTTGTAAGTAGCTTAAAGCAGTTTCAAAGGAAAGTGATTTTTCTCTGAAAGTACAGCATTTAGAAAGTGACGCAACACTACATTCACTTCACACAGTGAATTGAAGTGTTGGGAAAGATTGCTTCTCTTTCAGAGAAATTCATGTGTGTTGCTGATGAATGCTTGTAAGAAGCTTAAGGCAGTTTCAAAGGAAAGTGATTTTCTCTAAAAGTACAGCATGTAGAAAGTGAAACAACAACACATTCATTTCACACAGTGAATTGAAGTTTTGGAACAGACTGCTTCTCTTTCAGAGAAACTCATGTGAGTTGCTGGTGAATGCTAGTAAGTTGCTTAAGGTAATTTGAAAGGAAAGTGATTTTCTCTGAAAGTGCAGCATTTAGAAAGTGAAGCAACCCTCCATTCACTTCGCACAGTGAATTCAACTGTTGGAACAGACTGCTTTTCTTTCAGAGAAATGCATGTGAGTTTCTTGTGAATGCTTATATTTATCTTAAGGCACTTTCAAAGAAAGTGATTTTCTCTGAAAGTACAGCATTTAGAAAGTGAAGCAACCCTCCATTCACTTCGAACAGTGAATTGAAGTGTTGGAACAAACTGCTTCTCTTTCAGAGAAATGCATGTGAATTGCTGGTGAATTCCTGTAAGTAGCTTAAGGCAGTATCAAAGGACAGTGATTTTCTCTGAAAGTACAGCATTTAGAAAGTGAAGCAACACTCCATTCACTTCGCACAGTGAAATCAAGTGTTGGAACAGACTGCTTCTCTTTCAGAGAAATGCATTAGAGTTGTTGGTGAATGCTTGTAAGTAGCTTAAGGCACTTTCAAAGAAGAGTGATTTTCTCTGAAAGTACAGCATTTAGAAAGTAAAACAACAACATATTCACTTCACACAGTGAATTGAACTGTTGGAACAGACTGCTTCTTTTTCAGAGAAACACATGTGAGTTGCTGGTGAATGGTTGTAAGTAGCTTAAGGCACTTTCAAAGGAAAGTGATTTTCTCTGAAAGGACAGCATTTAGAAAGTGAAGCAACCCTCCATTCACTTTGAACAGTGAATTGAAGTGTTGGAACAGACTGCTTCTATTTCAGAGAAACGCATGTGAATTGCTGGTGAATACTTGTAAGTAGCTTAAGGAAGTTTCAAAGGAAAGTTTTTTTCTGTGATAGTGCAGCATTTAGAAAGTGAAGCAACACTCCATTCACTTTGCACAGTGAATTGAAGTGTTGGAACAGACTGCTAATCTTTCAGAGAAACTGATGTGAGTTGCTGGTGAATGCTTGTAAGTAGCTTAAGGCACTTTCAAAGGAAAGTGATTTTCTCTGAAAGTACAGCATTTAGAAAGTGAAGCAACCCTCCATTCACTTCGCACAGTGAATTGAAGTGTTGGAACAGACTGCTTCTCTTTCAGAGAAATGCATCTGAGTTTCTTGGGAATGCTTATATTTATCTTAAGGCACTTTCAAAGAATGTGATTTTCTCTGAAAGTACAGCATTTTGAAAGTGAAGCAACACTCCATTCACTTCGCCCTGTGAATTGAAGTGTTGGAACAGACTGCTAATCTTTCAGAGAAACTCATGTGAGTTGCTGGTGAATGCTTGTAAGTAGCTTAAGGCAGTTTCAAAGGAAAGTTTTTTTCTGTGATAGTGCAGCATTTAGAAAGTGAAGCAACACTCCATTCACTTTGCACAGTGAATTGAAGTGTTGGAACAGACTGCTAATCTTTCAGAGAAACTCATGTGAGTTGCTGGTGAATGCTTGTAAGTAGCTTAAGGCAGTTTCAAAGGAAAGTTTTTTTCTGTGAAAGTGCAGCATTTAGAAAGTGAAGCAACACTCCATTCACTTTGCACAGTGAATTGAAGTGTTGGAACAGACTGATAATCTTTCAGAGAAACTCATGTGAGTTGCTGGTGAATGCTTGTAAGTAGCTTAAGGCACTTTCAAAGGAAATTGATTTTCTCTGAAAGTACAGCATTTAGAAAGTGAAGCAACCCTCCATTCACTTCGCACAGTGAGTTGAAGTGTTGAAACAGACTGCTTCTCTTTCAGAGAAATGCATGTGAGTTTCTTGTGAATGCTTATATTTATCTTAAGGCACTTTCAAAGAAAGTGATCTTCTCTGAAACTACAGCATTTAGAAAGTGAAGCAACACTCCATTCACTTCGCACAGTGAATTGAAGTGTTGGAACAGACTGCTTCTCTTTCAGAGAAGTGCATGTGAGTTACTGTGGAATGCTTGTAAGTAGCTTATGGCAGTTTCAATGGAAAGTGATTTTCTCTGAATGTACTGCATTTTGAATGTGAAGCATCACTCCATTCACTTCGAACAGTGAAATGAAGTGTTGGAACAGACTGCTACTCTTTCAGAGAAATGCATGTGAGTTGCTGTTGAATGCCTGTAAGTAGCTTAAGGCAGTTTCAAAGGAAAGTGATTTTCTCTGAAAGTACTGCATTTTGAAAGTGAAGCAACACTTCATTCACTTTGAACAGTGAATTGAAGTGTTGGAACAGACTGCTTCTCTTTCAGAGAAATGCATGTGAATTGCTGGTGAATGCTTGTAAGTAGCTTAAGGCAGTTTCAAAGGACAGTGATTTTCTCTGAAAGTACAGCATTTAGAAAGTGAAGCAACACTCCATTCAATTCGCACAGTGAATTCAAGTATTGGAACAGACTGCTTCTCTTTCAGAGTAATGCATGAGAGTTGTTTGTGAATGCTTGTAAATAGCTTAAGGCACTTTCAAAAAACAGTGATTTTCTCTGAAAGTACAGCATTTAGAAAGTGAAACAACCAGACATTCACTTCGCACAGTGAATTGAAGTGTTGGAACAGACTGCTAATCTTTCAGAGAAACTCATGTGAGTTGCTGGTGAATGCTTGTAAGTAGCTTAAGGCACTTTCAAGGAAAGTGATTTTCTCTGAAAGTACAGCATTGAGAAAGTGAAGCGACCCTCCATTCACTTCGCACAGTGAATTGAAGTCTTGGAACAGACTGCTTCTCTTTCAGAGAAATGCATCTGAGTTTCTTGGGAATGCTTATTTTTATCTTAAGGCACTTTCAAAGAATGTGATTTTCTCTGAAAGTACAGCATTTTGAAAGTGAAGCAACACTCCATTCACTTCGCCCTGTGAATTGAAGTGTTGGAACAGACTGCTTCTCTTTCAGAGAAACTCATGTGAGTTGCTGGTGAATGTTTGTAAGTAGCATAAGGCAGTTTCAAAGGAAAGTTTTTTTCTGTGAAAGTGCAGATTTAGAAAGTGAAGCAACACTCCATTCACTTTGCACAGTGAATTGAAGTGTTGGAACAGACTGCTTCTCTTTCAGAGAAACGCATGTGAGTTTTTTGTGAATGCTTGTAAGTAGCTTAAGGTACTTTGAAAGGAAAGTGATTTTCTCTGAAAGTACAGCATTTAGAAAGTGACACAACACTCCATTCACTTCGCACAGTGAAATGAAGAGTTGGAACAGACTGCTTCTCTTTCAGAGAAACGCATGTGAGTTGCTGGTGAATGCTTGTAAGTAGCTTAAGGCAGTTTCATAGGAAAGTGATTTTCTCTGAAAGTACAGCATTTAGAAAGTGAAGCAACACTCCATTCATTTCGCACAGTGAATTGAAGTGTTGGAACAGACTGCTTCTCTTTCAGGAAACGCATGTGAGTTTCTTGTGAATTCTTGTAAGTAGCTTAAGGCAATATCAAAGGAAAGTGATTTTCTCTGAAAGTACAGCATTTAAAAAGTGAAACAACAACACATTCACTTCTCACAGTGAATGGAAGTGTTGGAACAGACTGCTTCTCTTTCAGAAAAATGCATGTGAGTTTCCAGTGAATGTGTGTAAGTAGCTTAAGGCACTTTCAAAGGAAAGTGATTTTCTCCGAAAGGACAGCATTTAGAAAGTGAAGCAACACTCCATTCACTTCGCACAGTGAATTGAAGTGTTGGAACAGACTACTTCTCTTTCAGGAAACAGATATGAGTTTTTTGTGAATGCTTTTAAGTAGCTTAAGGCATTTTCAAAGGAAAGTGATTTTCTCTGAAAGGACAGCATTTAGAAAGTGGAGCAACACTCCATTCACTTCGCATAGTGAATTGAAGTGTTGGAACAGACTGCTTCTCTTTCAGTGAAATGCATGTGAATTTCTGTTGAATGCTGTAAGTAGCTTAAGGCACTTTCAAAGGAAAGTGATTTTCTCTGAAAGGACAGCATTTAGAAAGTGAAGCAACACTCCATTCATTACGCACAGTGAATTGAAGTGTTGGAACAGACTGCTTCTCTTTCAGAAAAATGCATGTGAGTTTCTTGTGAATGCTTTTAAGTAGCTAAGGCACTTTCAAAAAAAAGTGATTTTCTCTGAAAGGACAGCCTTTAGAAAGTGAAGCAACACTCCATTCACTTCGCACAGTGAATTGAAGTGTTGGAACAGACTGCTTCTCTTTCAGTGAAACGCATGTGAATTTCTGTTGAATGCTTGTAAGTATCTTAAGGCACTTTCAAAGGAAAGTGATTTTCTCTGAAAGGACAGCATTTAGAAAGTGAAGCAACACTCCATTCACTTCGCACAGTGAATTGAAGTGTTGGAACAGACAGCTTCTCTTTCATAGAAACGCATTTGAGTTTCCTGTGAATGTGTGTAAGTAGCTTAAGGCACTTTCAAAGGAAAGTGATTTTCTCTGAAAGGACAGCATTTAGAAAGTGAAACAACACTCCATTCACTTCGCACAGTGAATTGAAGTGTTGGAACAGACTTCTTCTCTTTCAGAGAAACGCATGTGAATTTCTGTGGAATGCTTGTAAGTAGCTTAAGGCACTTTCAAAGGAAAGTGATTTTCTCTGAAAGGACAGCATTTTGAAAGTGAAGCAACACTCCATTCACTACGCACAGTGAATTGAAGTGTTGGAACAGACTGCTTCTCTTTCAGAAAAATGCATGTGAGTTTCTTGTGAATGCTTGTAAGTAGCTTAAGGCACTTTCAAAGGAAAGTGATTTTCTCTGAAAGGACAGCATTTAGAAAGTGAAGCAACACTCCATTCACTTCGCACAGTGAATTGAAGTGTTGGAACAGACAGCTTCTCTTTCGTAGAAACGCATTTGAGTTTCCAGTGAATGTGTGTAAGTAACTTAAGGCACTTTCAAAGCAAAGTGATTTTCTCTGAAAGTACAGCATTTAGAAAGTGAAACAACACTCCATTCACTTCGCACAGTGAATTGAAGTGTTGGAACAGACTTCTTCTCTTTCAGAGAAACGCATGTGAATTTCTGTGGAATGCTTTTAAGTAGCTTAAGGCACTTTCAAAGGAAAGTGATTTTCTCTGAAAGGACAGCATTTAGAAAGTGAAACAACACTCCATTCACTTCGCACAGTGAATTGAAGTGTTGGAACAGACCATTTCTCTTTCAGAGAAACAGATATGAGTTTTTTGTGAATGTTTGTAAGTAGCTTAAGGCACTTTCAAAGGAAAGTGATTTTCTCTGAAAGGACAGCATTTAGAAAGTGAAGCAACACTCCATTCACTTCGCACAGTGAATTGAAGTGTTGGAACAGACTGCTTCTCTTTCAGAGAAACGCATGTGAATTTCTATTGAATGCTTGTAAGTAGCTTAAGGCACTTTCAAAGGAAAGTGATTTTCTCTGAAAGGACAGCATTTAGAAAGTGAAGAAACACTCCATTCACTACGCACAGTGAATTGAAGTGTTGGAACCGACTGCTTCTCTTTCAGAAAAATGCATGGGGGTTTCATGTGAATGCTTGTAAGTAGCTTAAAGCACTTTCAAAGGAAAGTGATTTTCTCTGAAAGGACAGCATTTAGAAAGTGAAGCAACACTCCATTCACTTCGCACAATGAATTGAAGTGTTGGAACAGACTGCTTCTTTTTCAGAGAAACACATGTGAATTTCTATTGAATGCTTGTAAGTAGCTTAAGGCACTTTCAAAGGAAAGTGATTTTCTCTGAAAGGACAGCATTTAGAAAGTGAAGCAACACTCCATTCACTACGCACAGTGAATTGAAGTGTTGGAACAGACTGCTTCTCTTTCAGAAAAATGCATGTGAGTTTCTTGTGAATGCTTGTAAGTAGCTTAAGGCACTTTCAAAGGAAAGTGATTTTCTCCGAAAGGACAGCATTTAGAAAGTGAAGCAACACTCCATTCACTTCGCACAGTGAATTAAAGTGTTGGAACAGACTACTTCTCTTTCAGGAAACAGATATGAGTTTTTTGTGAATGCTTTTAAGTAGCTTAAGGCATTTTCAAAGGAAAGGGATTTTCTCTGAAAGGACAGCATTTAGAAAGTGGAGCAACACTCCATTCACTTCGCACAGTGAATTGAAGTGTTTGAACAGACTGCTTCTCTTTCAGTGAAATGCATGTGAATTTCTGTTGAATGCTGTAAGTAGCTTAAGGCACTTTCAAAGGAAAGTGATTTTCTCTGAAAGGACAGCATTTAGAAAGTGAAGCAACACTCCATTCACTACGCACAGTGAATTGAAGTGTTGGAACAGACTGCTTCTCTTTCAGAAAAATGCATGTGAGTTTCTTGTGAATGCTTGTAAGTAGCTTAAGGCACTTTCAAAAAAAAGTGATTTTCTCTGAAAGGACAGCATTTAGAAAGTGAAGGAACACTCCATTCACTTCGCACAGTGAATTGAAGTGTTGGAACAGACTGCTTCTCTTTCAGTGAAAGGCATTTGAGTTTCCTGTGAATGTGTGTAAGTAGCTTAAGGCACTTTCAAAGGAAAGTGATTTTCTCTGAAAGGACAGCATTTAGAAAGTGAAGGAACACTCCATTCACTTCGCACAGTGAATTGAAGTGTTGGAACAGACAGCTTCTCTTTCATAGAAACGCATTTGAGTTTCCTGTGAATGTGTGTAAGTAGCTTAAGGCACTTTCAAAGGAAAGTGATTTCTCTGAAAGGACAGCATTTAGGAGGTGAAGCAACACTCCATTCACTTCGCACAGTGAATTGAAGTGTTGGAACAGACTGCTTCTCTTTCAGTGAAACGCATGTGAATTTCTGTTGAATGCTTGTAAGTACCTTAAGGCACTTTCAAAGGAAAGTGATTTTCTCTGAAAGGACAGCATTTAGAAAGTGAAGCAACACTCCATTCACTTCGCACAGTGAATTGAAGTGTTGGAACAGACAGCTTCTCTTTCATAGAAACGCATTTGAGTTTCCTGTGAATGTGTGTAAGTAGCTTAAGGCACTTTCAAAGGAAAGTGATTTTCTCTGAAAGGACAGCATTTAGAAAGTGAAGGAACACTCCATTCCCTTCGCACAGTGAATTGAAGTGTTGGAACAGACAGCTTCTCTTTCATAGAAACGCATTTGAGTTTCCTGTGAATGTGTGTAAGTAGCTTAAGGCACTTTCAAAGGAAAGTGATTTTCTCTGAAAGGACAGCATTTAGAAAGTGAAGCAACACTCCATTCACTTCGCACAATGAATTGAAGTGTTTGAACAGACTGCTTCTCTTTCAGTGAAACGCATGTGAATTTCTGTTGAATGCTTGTAAGTACCTTAAGGCACTTTCAAAGGAAAGTGATTTTCTCTGAAAGGACAGCATTTAGAAAGTGAAGCAACACTCCATTCACTTCGCACAGTGAATTGAAGTGTTGGAACAGACAGCTTCTCTTTCATAGAAACGCATTTGAGTTTCCTGTGAATGTGTGTAAGTAGCTCAAGGCACTTTGAAAGGAAAGTGATTTTCTCTGAAAGGACAGCATTTAGAAAGTGAAACAAGACTCCATTCACTTCGCACAGTGAATTGAAGTGTTGGAACAGACCACTTCTCTTTCAGAGAAACAGATATGAGTTTTTTGTGAATGCTTGTAAGTAGCTTAAGGCACTTTCAAAGGAAAGTGATTTTCTCTGAAAGGACAGCATTTAGAACGTGAAGCAACACTCCATTCACTTCGAACAGTGAATTGAAGTGTTGGAACAGACTGCTTCTCTTTCAGAGAAACGCATGTGAATTTCTATTGAATGCTTGTAAGTAGCTTAAGGCACATTCAAAGGAAAGTGATTTTCTCTGAAAGGACAGCATTTAGAAAGTGAAGCAACACTCCATTCACTACGCACAGTGAATTGAAGTGTTAGAACAGACTGCTTCGCTTTCAGAAAAATGCATGTGAGTTTTTTGTGAATGCTTGTAAGTAGCTTAAGGCACTTTCAAAGGAAAGTGATTTTCTCTGAAAGGACAGCATTAAGAAAGTGAAGCAACACTCCATTCACTTCGCACAGTGAATTGAAGTGTTGGAACAGACAGCTTCCCTTTCGTAGAAACGCATTTGAGTTTCCAGTGAATGTGTGTAAGTAGCTTAAGGCACTTTCAAAGCAAAGTGATTTTCTCTGAAAGGACAGCATTTAGAAAGTGAAACAACACTCCATTCACTTCGCACAGTGAATTGAAGTGTTGGAACAGACTTCTTCTCTTTCAGAGAAACGCATGTGAATTTCTGTGGAATGCTTGTAAGTAGCTTAAGGCACTTTCAAAGGAAAGTGATTTTCTCTGAAAGGACAGCATTTAGAAAGTGAAACAACACTCCATTCACTTCGCACAGTGAATTGAAGTGTTGGAACAGACCATTTCTCTTTCAGAGAAACAGATATGAGTTTTTTGTGAATGTTTGTAAGTAGCTTAAGGCACTTTCAAAGGAAAGTGATTTTCTCTGAAAGGACAGCATTTAGAAAGTGAAGCAACACTCCATTCACTTCGCACAGTGAATTGAAGTGTTGGAACAGACTGCTTCTCTTTCAGAGAAACGCATGTGAATTTCTATTGAATGCTTGTAAGTAGCTTAAGGCACTTTCAAAGGAAAGTGATTTTCTCTGAAAGTACAGCATTTAGAAAGTGAAGCAACACTCCATTCACTGCGCACAGTAAATTGAAGTGTTGGAACCGACTCCTTCTTTCAGAAAAATGCATGTGAGTTTCTTATGAATGCTTGTAAGTAGCTTAAGGCACTTTCAAAGGAAAGTGATTTTCTCTGAAAGGACAGCATTTAGAAAGTGAAGCAACACTCCATTCACTTCGCACAGTGAATTGAAGTGTTGGAACAGACTGCTTCTTTTTCAGAGAAACACATGTGAATTTCTATTGAATGCTTGTAAGTAGCTTAAGGCACTTTCAAAGGAAAGTGATTTTCTCTGAAAGGACAGCATTTAGAAAGTGAAGCAACACTCCATTCACTACGCACAGTGAATTGAAGTGTTGGAACAGACTGCTTCTCTTTCAGAAAAATGCATGTGAGTTTCTTGTGAATGCTTGTAAGTAGCTTAAGGCACTTTCAAAGGAAAGTGATTTTCTCCGAAAGGACAGCATTTAGAAAGTGAAGCAACACTCCATTCACTTCGCACAGTGAATTGAAGTGTTGGAACAGACTACTTCTCTTTCAGGAAACAGATATGAGTTTTGTGAATGCTTTTAAGTAGCTTAAGGCATTTTCAAAGGAAAGTGATTTTCTCTGAAAGGACAGCATTTAGAAAGTGGAGCAACACTCCATTCACTTCGCATAGTGAATTGAAGTGTTGGAACAGACTGCTTCTCTTTCAGTGAAATGCATGTGAATTTCTGTTGAATGCTGTAAGTAGCTTAAGGCACGTTCAAAGGAAAGTGATTTTCTCTGAAAGGACAGCATTTAGAAAGTGAAGTAACACTCCATTCACTACGCACAGTGAATTGAAGTGTTGGAACAGACTGCTTCTCTTTCAGAAAAATGCATGTGAGTTTCTTGTGAATGCTTGTAAGTAGCTAAGGCACTTTCAAAAAAAAGTGATTTTCTCTGAAAGGACAGCATTTAGAAAGTGAAGGAACACTCCATTCACTACGCACAGTGAATTGAAGTGTTGGAACAGACTGCTTCTTTTTCAGAGAAACGCATGTGAATTTCTGTTAAATGCTTGTCAGTAGCTTAAGGCACTTTCAGAGGAAAGTGATTTTCTCTGAAAGGACAGCATTTAGAAAGTGAAGCAACACTCCATTCACTATGCACAGTGAATTCAAGTGTTGGAACAGACAGCTTCTCTTTCATAGAACCACATTTGATATTCCTGTGAATGCTTGTAAGTAGCTTAAGGCACTTTCAAAGAAAAGTGATTTTCTCTGAAAGGACAGCATTTAGAAAGTGAAGCAACACTCCATTCACTTCGCCCAGTGAATTGAAATGTTGGAACACACTGCTTCTCTTTCAGAGAAACGGATGTGAGTTTCTTCTGAATGCTTGTGAGTAGCTTAAGGCACTTTCAAAGCAAAGTGATTTTCTCTAAAAGGAGAGCATATAGAAAGTGAAGGAACACTCCATTCACTTCGCACAGTGAATTGTAATGTTGGAACAAACTGCTTCTCTTTCAGAAAAATGCGTGTGAGTTTCCTGTGAATGTGTGTAAGTAGCTTAAGGCACTTTCAAAGGAAAGTGATTTTCTCTGAAAGGACAGCATTTAGAAAGTGAAGCAACACTCCATTCACTTCGCACAGTGAATTGAAGTGTTGGAACAGACTGCTTCTCTTTCAGTGAAACGCATGTGAATTTCCGTTGAATGCTTGTAAGTACCTTAAGGCACTTTCAAAGGAAAGTGATTTTCTCCGAAAGGACAGCATTTAGAAAGTGAAGCAACACTCCATTCACTTCGCACAGTGAATTGAAGTATTGGAACAGACTACTTCTCTTTCAGGAAACAGATATGAGTTTTTTGTGAATGCTTTTAAGTAGCTTAAGGCATTTTCAAAGGAAAGTGATTTTCTCTCAAAGGACAGCATTTAGAAAGTGAAACAATACTCCATTCACTACGCACAGTGAATTGAAGTGTTGGAACAGACTGCTTCTCTTTCAGAAAAATGCATGTGAGTTTCTTGTGAATGCTTGTAAGTAGCTTAAGGCACTTTCAAAGGAAAGTGATTTTCTCTGAAAGGACAGCATTTAGAAAGTGAAGCAACACTCCATTCACTTCGAACAGTGAACTGAAGTGTTGGAACAGACTGCTTCTCTTTCAGAGAAACGCATGTGAATTTCTATTGAATGCTTGTAAGTAGCTAAAGGCACTTTCAAAGGAAAGTGATTTTCTCTGAAAGGACAGCATTTAGAAAGTGAAGCAACACTCCATTCACTTCGCACAGTGAATTGAAGTGTTGGAACAGACAGCTTCTCTTTCGTAGAAACGCATTTGAGTTTCCAGTGAATGTGTGTAAGTAGCTTAAGGCACTTTCAAAGCAAAGTGATTTTCTCTGAAAGGACAGCATTTAGAAAGTGAAACAACACTCCATTCACTTCGCACAGTGAATTGAAGTGTTGGAACAGACTTCTTCTCTTTCAGAGAAACGCATATGAATTTCTGTGGAATGCTTGTAAGTAGCTTAAGGCACTTTCAAAGGAAAGTGATTTTCTCTGAAAGGACAGCATTTAGAAAGTGAAACAACACTCCATTCACTTCGCACAGTGAATTGAAGTGTTGGAACAGACCATTTCTCTTTCAGAGAAACAGATATGAGTTTTTTGTGAATGTTTGTAAGTAGCTTAAGGCACTTTCAAAGGAAAGTGATTTTCTCTGAAAGGACAGCATTTAGAAAATGAAGCAACACTCCATTCACTTCGCACAGTGAATTGAAGTGTTGGAACAGACTGCTTCTCTTTCAGAGAAACGCATGTGAATTTCTATTGAATGCTTGTAAGTAGGTTAAGGCACTTTCAAAGGAAAGTGATTTTCTCTGAAAGGACAGCACATAGAAAGTGAAGCAACACTCCATTCACTACGCACAGTGAATTGAAGTGTTGGAACAGACTGCTTCTCTTTCAGAAAAATGCATGTGAGTTTCTTGTGAATGCTTGTAAGTAGCTTAAGGCACTTTCAAAGGAAAGTGATTTTCTCTGAAAGGACAGCATTTAGAAAGTGAAGCAACACTCCATTCACTTCGCACAGTGAATTGAAGTGTTGGAACAGACAGCTTCTCTTTCGTAGAAACGCATTTGAGTTTCCAGTGAATGTGTGTAAGTAGCTTAAGGCACTTTCAAAGCAAAGTGATTTTCTCTGAAAGGACAGCATTTAGAAAGTGAAACAACACTCCATTCACTTCGCACAGAGAATTGAAGTGTTGGAACAGACTTCTTCTCTTTCAGAGAAAAGCATGTGAATTTCTATTGAATGCTTGTAAGTAGCTAAAGGCACTTTCAAAGGAAAGTGATTTTCTCTGAAAGGACAGCATTTAGAAAGTGAAGCAACACTCCATTCACTTCGCACAGTGAATTGAAGTGTTGGAACAGACAGCTTCTCTTTCGTAGAAACGCATTTGAGTTTCCAGTGAATGTGTGTAAGTAGCTTAAGGCACTTTCAAAGCAAAGTGATTTTCTCTGAAAGGACAGCATTTAGAAAGTGAAACAACACTCCATTCACTTCGCACAGTGAATTGAAGTGTTGGAACAGACTTCTTCTCTTTCAGAGAAACGCATATGAATTTCTGTGGAATGCTTGTAAGTAGCTTAAGGCACTTTCAAAGGAAAGTGATTTTCTCTGAAAGGACAGCATTTAGAAAGTGAAACAACACTCCATTCACTTCGCACAGTGAATTGAAGTGTTGGAACAGACCATTTCTCTTTCAGAGAAACAGATATGAGTTTTTTGTGAATGTTTGTAAGTAGCTTAAGGCACTTTCAAAGGAAAGTGATTTTCTCTGAAAGGACAGCATTTAGAAAGTGAAGCAACACTCCATTCACTTCGCACAGTGAATTGAAGTGTTGGAACAGACTGCTTCTCTTTCAGAGAAACGCATGTGAATTTCTATTGAATGCTTGTAAGTAGGTTAAGGCACTTTCAAAGGAAAGTGATTTTCTCTGAAAGGACAGCACATAGAAAGTGAAGCAACACTCCATTCACTACGCACAGTGAATTGAAGTGTTGGAACAGACTGCTTCTCTTTCAGAAAAATGCATGTGAGTTTCTTGTGAATGCTTGTAAGTAGCTTAAGGCACTTTCAAAGGAAAGTGATTTTCTCTGAAAGGACAGCATTTAGAAAGTGAAGCAACACTCCATTCACTTCGCACAGTGAATTGAAGTGTTGGAACAGACAGCTTCTCTTTCGTAGAAACGCATTTGAGTTTCCAGTGAATGTGTGTAAGTAGCTTAAGGCACTTTCAAAGCAAAGTGATTTTCTCTGAAAGGACAGCATTTAGAAAGTGAAACAACACTCCATTCACTTCGCACAGTGAATTGAAGTGTTGGAACAGACTTCTTCTCTTTCAGAGAAAAGCATGTGAATTTCAGTGGAATGCTTGTAAGTAGCTTAAGGCACTTTCAAAGGAAAGTGATTTTCTCTGAAAGGACAGCATTTAGAAAGTGAAACAACACTCCATTCACTTCGCACAGTGAATTGAAGTGTTGGAACAGACTGCTTCTCTTTCAGTGAAACGCATGTGAATTTCTGTTGAATGCTTGTAAGTACCTTAAGGCACTTTCAAAGGAAAGTGATTTTCTCTGAAAGGACAGCATTTAGAAAGTGAAGCAACACTCCATTCACTTCGCACAGTGAATTGAAGTGTTGGAACAGACAGCTTCTCTTTCATAGAAACGCATTTGAGTTTCCTGTGAATGTGTGTAAGTAGCTTAAGGCACTTTCAAAGGAAAGTGATTTTCTCTGAAAGGACAGCATTTAGAAAGTGAAACAACACTCCATTCACTTCGCACAGTGAATTGAAGTGTTGGAACAGACTTCTTCTCTTTCAGAGAAACGCATGTGAATTTCTGTGGTATGCTTGTAAGTAGCTTAAGGCACTTTCAAGGGAAAGTGATTTTCTCTGAAAGGACAGCATTTAGAAAGTGAAACAACACTCCATTCACTTCGCACAGTGAATTGAAGTGTTGGAACAGACCACTTCTCTTTCAGAGAAACAGATATGAGTTTTTTGTGAATGCTTGTAAGTAGCTTAAGGCACTTTCAAAGGAAAGTGATTTTCTCTGAAAGGACAGCATTTAGAACGTGAAGCAACACTCCATTCACTTCGCACAGTGAATTGAAGTGTTGGAACAGACTGCTTCTCTTTCAGAGAAACGCATGTGAATTTCTATTGAATGCTTGTAAGTAGCTTAAGGCACTTTCAAAGGAAAGTGATTTTCTCTGAAAGGAGAGCATTTAGAAAGTGAAGCAACACTCCATTCACTTCGCACAGTGAATTGAAGTGTTGGAACAGACTGCTTCTCTTTCAGTGAAACGCATGTGAATTTCTGTTGAATGCTTGTAAATACCTTAAGGCACTTTCAAAGGAAAGTGATTTTCTCTGAAAGGACAGCATTTAGAAAGTGAAGTAACACTCCATTCACTTCGCACAGTGAACTGAAATGTTGGAACAGACAGCTTCTCTTTCATAGAAACGCATTTGAGTTTCCTGTGAATGTGTGTAAGTAGCTTAAGGCACTTTCAAAGGAAAGTGATTTTCTCTGTAAGGACAGCATTTAGAAAGTGAAACAACACTCCATTCACTTCGCACAGTGAATTGAAGTGTTGGAACAGACTGCTTCTCTTTCAGAGAAACGCATGTGAATTTCTGTGGTATGCTTGTAAGTAGCTTAAGGCACTTTCAAAGGAAAGTGATTTTCTCTGAAAGGACAGCATTTAGAAAGTGAAGCAACACTCCATTCACTTCGCACAGTGAATTGAAGTGTTGGAACAGACAGCTTCTCTTTCGTAGAAACGCATTTGAGTTTCCAGTGAATGTGTGTAAGTAGCTTAAGGAACTTTCAAAGCAAAGTGATTTTCTCTGAAAGGACAGCATTTAGAAAGTGAAACAACACTCCATTCACTTCTCACAGTGAATTGAAGTGTTGGAACAGACTTCTTCTCTTTCAGAGAAAAGCATGTGAATTTCTGTGGAATGCTTGTAAGTAGCTTAAGGCACTTTCAAAGGAAAGTGATTTTCTCTGAAAGGACAGCATTTAGAAAGTGAAACAACACTCCATTCACTTCGCACAGTGAATTGAAGTGTTGGAACAGACCATTTCTCTTTCAGAGAATCAGATATGAGTTTTTTGTGAATGTTTGTAAGTAGCTTAAGGCACTTTCAAAGGAAAGTGATTTTCTCTGAAAGGACAGCATTTAGAAAGTGAAGCAACACTCCATTCACTACGCACAGTGAATTGAAGTGTTGGAACAGACCACTTCTCTTTCAGAAAAATGCATGTGAGTTTCTTGTGAATGCTTGTAAGTAGCTTAAGGCACTTTCAAAGAAAGTGATTTTCTCTGAAAGGAAAGCATTTAGAAAGTGAAGCAACACTCCATTCACTTCGCACAGTGAATTGAAGTGTTGGAACAGACTGCTTCTCTTTCAGTGAAACGCATGTGAATTTCTGTTGAATGCTTGTAAGTACCTTAAGGCACTTTCAAAGGAAAGTGATTTTCTCTGAAAGGACAGCATTTAGAAAGTGAAGTAACACTCCATTCACTTCGCACAGTGAATTGAAGTGTTGGAACAGACAGCTTCTCTTTCATAGAAACGCATTTGAGTTTCCTGTGAATGTGTGTAAGTAGCTTAAGGCACTTTCAAAGGAAAGTGATTTTCTCTGAAAGGACAGCATTTAGAAAGTGAAACAACACTCCATTCACTTCGCACAGTGAATTGAAGTGTTGGAACAGACTGCTTTTCTTTCAGAGAAACGCATGTGAATTTCTGTGGTATGCTTGTAAGTAGCTTAAGGCACTTTCAAAGGAAAGTGATATTCTCTGAAAGGACAGCATTTAGAAAGTGAAACAACACTCCATTAACTTCGCACAGTGAATTGAAGTGTTGGAACAGACCACTTCTCTTTCAGAGAAACAGATATGAGTTTTTTGTGAATGCTTGTAAGTAGCTTAAGGCACTTTCAAAGGAAAGTGATTTTCTCTGAAAGGACAGCATTTAGAACGTGAAGCAACACTCCATTCACTTCGAACAGTGAATTGAAGTGTTGGAACAGACTGCTTCTCTTTCAGAGAAACGCATGTGAATTTCTATTGAATGCTTGTAAGTAGCTTAAGGCACTTTCAAAGAAAGTGATTTTCTCTGAAAGGACAGCATTTAGAAAGTGAAGCAACCCTCCATTCACTACGCACAGTGAATTGAAGTGTTGGAACAGACTGCTTCTCTTTCAGAAAAATGCATGTGAGTTTCTTGTGAATGCTTGTAAGTAGCTTAAGGCACTTTCAAAGGAAAGTGATTTTCTCTGAAAGGACAGCATTTAGAAAGTGAAGCAACACTCCATTCCCTTCGCACAGTGAATTGAAGTGTTGGAACAGACAGCTTCTCTTTCGTAGAAACGCATTTGAGTTTCCAGTGAATGTGTGTAAGTAGCTTAAGGCACTTTCAAAGCAAAGTGATTTTCTCTGAAAGGACAGCATTTAGAAAGTGAAACAACACTCCATTCACTTCGCACAGTGAATTGAAGTGTTGGAACAGACTTCTTCTCCTCCAGAGAAAAGCATGTGAATTTCTGTGGAATGCTTGTAAGTAGCTTAAGGCACTTTCAAAGGAAAGTGATTTTCTCTGAAAGGACAGCATTTAGAAAGTGAAACAACACTCCATTCACTTCGCACAGTGAATTGAAGTGTTGGAACAGACCATTTCTCTTTCAGAGAAACAGATATGAGTTTTCTGTGAATGTTTGTAAGTAGCTTAAGGCACTTTCAAAGGAAAGTGATTTTCTCTGAAAGGACAGCATTTAGAAAGTGAAGCAACACTCCATTCACTTCGCACAGTGAATTGAAGTGTTGGAACAGACTGCTTCTCTTTCAGTGAAACGCATGTGAATTTCTGTTGAATGCTTGTAAGTATCTTAAGGCACTTTCAAAGGAAAGTGATTTTCTCTGAAAGGACAGTATTTAGAAAGTGAAGCAACACTCCATTCACTTCGCACAGTGAATTGAAGTGTTGGAACAGACAGCTTCTCTTTCATAGAAACGCATTTGAGTTTCCTGTGAATGTGTGTAAGTAGCTTAAGGCACTTTCAAAGGAAAGTGATTTTCTCTGAAAGGACAGCATTTAGAAAGTGAAGCAACACTCCATTCACTTCGCACAGTGAATTGAAGTGTTGGAACAGACTTCTTCTCTTTCAGAGAAACGCATGTGAATTTCTGTGGAATGCTTGTAAGTAGCTTAAGGCACTTTCAAAGGAAAGTGATTTTCTCTGAAAGGACAGCATTTAGAAAGTGAAGCAACACTCCATTCACTTCGCACAGTGAATTGAAGTGTTGGAACAGACAACTTCTCTTTCAGAGAAACAGATATGAGTTTTTTGTGAATCCTTGTAAGTAGCTTAAGGCACTTTCAAAGGAAAGTGATTTTCTCTGAAAGGACAGCATTTAGAAAGTGAAGCAACACTCCATTCACTACGCACAGTGAATTGAAGTGTTGGAACAGACTGCTTCTCTTTCAGAAAAATGCATGTGAGTTTCTTGTGAATGCTTGTAAGTAGCTTAAGGCACTTTCAAAGGAAAGTGATTTTCTCTGAAAGGACAGCATTTAGAAAGTGAAGCAACACTCCATTCACTTCGCACAGTGAATTGAAGTGTTGGAACAGACAGCTTCTCTTTCGTAGAAACGCATTTGAGTTTCCAGTGAATGTGTGTATGTAGCTTAAGGCACTTTCAAAGCAAAGTGATTTTCTCTGAAAGGACAGCATTTAGAAAGTGAAACAACACTCCATTCACTTCGCACAGTGAATTGAAGTGTTGGAACAGACTTCTTCTCTTTCAGAGAAAAGCATGTGAATTTCAGTGGAATGCTTGTAAGTAGCTTAAGGCACTTTCAAAGGAAAGTGATTTTCTCTGAAAGGACAGCATTTAGAAAGTGAAACAACACTCCATTCACTTCGCACAGTGAATTGAAGTGTTGGAACAGACCATTTCTCTTTCAGAGAAGCAGATATGAGTTTTTTGTGAATGCTTGTAAGTAGCTTAAGGCACTTTCAAAGAAAGTGATTTTCTCTGAAAGGACAGCATTTAGAAAGTGAAGCAACACTCCATTCACTTCGCACAGTGAATTGAAGTGTTGGAACAGACTGCTTCTCTTTCAGTGAAACGCATGTGAATTTCTGTTGAATGCTTGTAAGTACCTTAAGGCACTTTCAAAGGAAAGTGATTTTCTCTGAAAGGACAGCATTTAGAAAGTGAAGCAACACTCCATTCACTTCGCACAGTGAATTGAAGTGTTGGAACAGACAGCTTCTCTTTCATAGAAACAGATATGAGTTTTTTGTGAATGCTTGTAAGTAGCTTAAGGCACTTTCAAAGGAAACTGAATTTCTCTGAAAGGACAGCATTTAGAACGTGAAGCAACACTCCATTCACTTCGAACAGTGAATTGAAGTGTTGGAACAGACTGCTTCTCTTTCAAAGAAACGCATGTGAATTTCTATTGAATGCTTGTAAGTAGCTTAAGGCACTTTCAAAGGAAAGTGATTTTCTCTGAAAGGACAGCATTTAGAAAGTGAAGCAACACTCCATTCACTACGCACAGTGAATTGAAGTGTTGGAACAGACTGCTTCTCTTTCAGAAAAATGCATGTGAGTTTCTTGTGAATGCTTGTAAGTAGCTTAAGGCACTTTCAAAGGAAAGTGATTTTCTCTGAAAGGACAGCATTTAGAAAGTGAAGCAACACTCCATTCACTTCGCACAGTGAATTGAAGTGTTGGAACAGACAGCTTCTCTTTTGTAGAAACGCATTTGAGTTTCCAGTGAATGTGTGTAAGTAGCATAAGGCACTTTCAAAGCAAAGTGATTTTCTCTGAAAGGACAGCATTTAGAAAGTGAAACAACACTCCATTCACTTCGCACAGTGAATTGAAGTGTTGGAACAGACCATTTCTCTTTCAGAGAAACAGATATGAGTTTTTTGTGAATGTTTGTAAGTAGCTTAAGGCACTTTCAAAGGAAAGTGATTTTCTCTGAAAGGACAGCATTTAGAAAGTGAAGCAACACTCCATTCACTTCGCACAGTGAATTGAAGTGTTGGAACAGACTGCTTCTCTTTCATAAAAACGCATTTGAGTTTCCTGTGAATGTGTGTAAGTAGCTTAAGGCACTTTCAAAGGAAAGTGATTTTCTCTGAAAGGACAGCATTTAGAAAGTGAAACAACACTCCATTCACTTCGCACAGTGAATTAAAGTGTTGGAACAGACTTCTTCTCTTTCAGAGAAACGCATGTGAATTTCTGTGGAATGCTTGAAAGTAGCTTAAGGCACTTTCAAAGGAAAGTGATTTTCTCTGAAAGGACAGCATTTAGAGAGTGAAACAACACTCCATTCACTTCGCACAGTGAATTGAAGTGTTGGAACAGACCACTTCCCTTTCAGAGAAACAGATATGAGTTTTTTGTGAATGCTTGTAAGTAGCTTAAGGCACTTTAAAAGGAAAGTGATTTTCTCTGAAAGGACAGCATTTAGAAAGTGAAGCAACACTCCACTCACTTCGCACAGTGAATTGAAATGTTGGAACAGACTGCTTCTCTTTCAGAGAAACGCATGTGAATTTCTATTGAATGCTTGTAAGTAGCTTAAGGCACTTTCAAAGAAAAGTGATTTTCTCTGAAAGGACAGCATTTAGAAAGTGAAGCAACACTCCATTCACTACGCACAGTGAATTGAAGTGTTGGAACAGACTACTTCTCTTTCAGAAAAATGCATGTGTGTTTCTTGTGAATGCTTGTAAGTAGCTTAAGGCACTTTCAAGGAAAGTGATTTTCTCTGAAAGGAAAGCATTTAGAAGGTGAAGCAACACTCCATTCACTTCGCCCAGTGAATTGAAGTGTTGGAACAGACTGCTTCTCTTTCAGTGAAACGCATGTGAATTTCTGTTGAATGCTTGTAAGTACCTTAAGGCACTTTCAAAGGAAAGTGATTTTCTCTGAAAGGACAGCATTTAGAAAGTGAAGTAACACTCCATTCACTTCGCACTGTGAATTGAAGTGTTGGAACAGACAGCTTCTCTTTCATAGAAACGCATTTGAGTTTCCTGTGAATGTGTGTAAGTAGCTTAAGGCACTTTCAAAGGAAAGTGATTTTCTCTGAAAGGACAGCATTTAGAAAGTGAAACAACACTCCATTCACTTCGCACCGTGAATTGAAGTGTTGGAACAGACTTCTTCTCTTTCAGAGAAACGCATGTGAATTTCTGTGGTATGCTTCTAAGTAGCTTAAGGCACTTTCAAAGTAAAGTGATTTTCTCTGAAAGGACAGCATTTAGAAAGTGAAACAACACTCCATTAACTTCGCACAGTGAATTGAAGTGTTGGAACAGACCACTTCTCTTTCAGAGAAACAGATATGAGTTTTTTGTGAATGCTTGTAAGTAGCTTAAGGCACTTTCGAATGAAAGTGATTTTCTCTGAAAGGACAGCATTTAGAACGTGAAGCAACACTCCATTCACTTCGAACAGTGAATTGAAGTGTTGGAACAAACTGCTTCTCTTTCAGAGAAACGCATGTGAATTTCTATTGAATGCTTGTAAGTAGCTTAAGGCACTTTCAAAGAAAGTGATTTTCTCTGAAAGGACAGCATTTAGAAAGTGAAGCAACACTCCATTCACTACGCACAGTGAATTGAAGTGTTGGAACAGACTGCTTCTCTTTCAGAAAAATGCATGTGAGTTTCTTGTGAATGCTTGTAAGTAGCTTAAGGCACTTTCAAAGGAAAGTGATTGTCTCTGAAAGGACAGCATTTAGAAAGTGAAGCAACACTCCATTCACTTCGCACAGTGAATTGAAGTGTTGGAACAGACAGCTTCTATTTCGTAGAAACGCATTTGAGTTTCCAGTGAATGTGTGTAAGTAGCTTAAGGCACTTTCAAAGCAAAGTGATTTTCTCTGAAAGGACAGCATTTAGAAAGTGAAACAACACTCCATTCACTTCGCACAGTGAATTGAAGTGTTGGAACAGACTTCTTCTCTTTCAGAGAAAAGCATGTGAATTTCTGTGGAATGCTTGTAAGTAGCTTAAGGCACTTTCAAAGGAAAGTGATTTTCTCTGAAAGGACAGCATTTAGAAAGTGAAGCAACACTCCATTCACTTCGCACAGTGAATTGAAGTGTTGGAACAGACAGCTTCTCTTTCATAGAAACAGATATGAGTTTTTTGTGAATGCTTGTAAGTAGCTTAAGGCACTTTCAAAGGAAACTGAATTTCTCTGAAAGGACAGCATTTAGAACGTGAAGCAACACTCCATTCACTTCGAACAGTGAATTGAAGTGTTGGAACAGACTGCTTCTCTTTCAAAGAAACGCATGTGAATTTCTATTGAATGCTTGTAAGTAGCTTAAGGCACTTTCAAAGGAAAGTGATTTTCTCTGAAAGGACAGCATTTAGAAAGTGAAGCAACACTCCATTCACTACGCACAGTGAATTGAAGTGTTGGAACAGACTGCTTCTCTTTCAGAAAAATGCATGTGAGTTTCTTGTGAATGCTTGTAAGTAGCTTAAGGCACTTTCAAAGGAAAGTGATTTTCTCCGAAAGGACAGCATTTAGAAAGTGAAGCAACACTCCATTCACTTCGCACAGTGAATTGAAGTGTTGGAACAGACAGCTTCTCTTTTGTAGAAACGCATTTGAGTTTCCAGTGAATGTGTGTAAGTAGCTTAAGGCACTTTCAAAGCAAAGTGATTTTCTCTGAAAGGACAGCATTTAGAAAGTGAAACAACACTCCATTCACTTCGCACAGTGAATTGAAGTGTTGGAACAGACCATTTCTCTTTCAGAGAAACAGATATGAGTTTTTTGTGAATGTTTGTAAGTAGCTTAAGGCACTTTCAAAGGAAAGTGATTTTCTCTGAAAGGACAGCATTTAGAAAGTGAAGCAACACTCCATTCACTTCGCACAGTGAATTGAAGTGTTGGAACAGACTGCTTCTCTTTCATAAAAACGCATTTGAGTTTCCTGTGAATGTGTGTAAGTAGCTTAAGGCACTTTCAAAGGAAAGTGATTTTCTCTGAAAGGACAGCATTTAGAAAGTGAAACAACACTCCATTCACTTCGCACAGTGAATTAAAGTGTTGGAACAGACTTCTTCTCTTTCAGAGAAACGCATGTGAATTTCTGTGGAATGCTTGAAAGTAGCTTAAGGCACTTTCAAAGGAAAGTGATTTTCTCTGAAAGGACAGCATTTAGAGAGTGAAACAACACTCCATTCACTTCGCACAGTGAATTGAAGTGTTGGAACAGACCACTTCCCTTTCAGAGAAACAGATATGAGTTTTTTGTGAATGCTTGTAAGTAGCTTAAGGCACTTTCAAAGGAAAGTGATTTTCTCTGAAAGGACAGCATTTAGAAAGTGAAGCAACACTCCATTCACTTCGCACAGTGAATTGAAGTGTTGGAACAGACTGCTTCTCTTTCAGAGAAACGCATGTGAATTTCTATTGAATGCTTGTAAGTAGCTTAAGGCACTTTCAAAGAAAAGTGATTTTCTCTGAAAGGACAGCATTTAGAAAGTGAAGCAACACTCCATTCACTACGCACAGTGAATTGAAGTGTTGGAACAGACTACTTCTCTTTCAGAAAAATGCATGTGTGTTTCTTGTGAATGCTTGTAAGTAGCTTAAGGCACTTTCAAAGAAAGTGATTTTCTCTGAAAGGAAAGCATTTAGAAGGTGAAGCAACACTCCATTCACTTCGCACAGTGAATTGAAGTGTTGGAACAGACTGCTTCTCTTTCAGTGAAACGCATGTGAATTTCTGTTGAATGCTTGTAAGTACCTTAAGGCACTTTCAAAGGAAAGTGATTTTCTCTGAAAGGACAGCATTTAGAAAGTGAAGTAACACTCCATTCTCTTCGCACTGTGAATTGAAGTGTTGGAACAGACAGCTTCTCTTTCATAGAAACGCATTTGAGTTTCCTGTGAATGTGTGTAAGTAGCTTAAGGCACTTTCAAAGGAAAGTGATTTTCTCTGAAAGGACAGCATTTAGAAAGTGAAACAACACTCCATTCACTTCGCACCGTGAATTGAAGTGTTGGAACAGACTTCTTCTCTTTCAGAGAAACGCATGTGAATTTCTGTGGTATGCTTCTAAGTAGCTTAAGGCACTTTCAAAGTAAAGTGATTTTCTCTGAAAGGACAGCATTTAGAAAGTGAAACAACACTCCATTAACTTCGCACAGTGAATTGAAGTGTTGGAACAGACCACTTCTCTTTCAGAGAAACAGATATGAGTTTTTTGTGAATGCTTGTAAGTAGCTTAAGGCACTTTCGAATGAAAGTGATTTTCTCTGAAAGGACAGCATTTAGAACGTGAAGCAACACTCCATTCACTTCGAACAGTGAATTGAAGTGTTGGAACAAACTGCTTCTCTTTCAGAGAAACGCATGTGAATTTCTATTGAATGCTTGTAAGTAGCTTAAGGCACTTTCAAAGAAAGTGATTTTCTCTGAAAGGACAGCATTTAGAAAGTGAAGCAACACTCCATTCACTACGCACAGTGAATTGAAGTGTTGGAACAGACTGCTTCTCTTTCAGAAAAATGCATGTGAGTTTCTTGTGAATGCTTGTAAGTAGCTTAAGGCACTTTCAAAGGAAAGTGATTGTCTGTGAAAGGACAGCATTTAGAAAGTGAAGCAACACTCCATTCACTTCGCACAGTGAATTGAAGTGTTGGAACAGACAGCTTCTATTTCGTAGAAACGCATTTGAGTTTCCAGTGAATGTGTGTAAGTAGCTTAAGGCACTTTCAAAGCAAAGTGATTTTCTCTGAAAGGACAGCATTTAGAAAGTGAAACAACACTCCATTCACTTCGCACAGTGAATTGAAGTGTTGGAACAGACTTCTTCTCTTTCAGAGAAAAGCATGTGAATTTCTGTGGAATGCTTGTAAGTAGCTTAAGGCACTTTCAAAGGAAAGTGATTTTCTCTGAAAGGACAGCATTTAGAAAGTGAAACAACACTCCATTCACTTCGCACAGTGAATTGAAGTGTTGGAACAGACAACTTCTCTTTTAGAGAAACAGATATGAGTTTTTTGTTAATCCTTGTAAGTAGCTTAAGGCACTTTCAAAGGAAAGTGATTTTCTCTGAAAGGACAGCATTTAGAAAGTGAAGCAACACTCCATTCACTTCGCACAGTGAATTGAAGTGTTGGAACAGACTGCTTCTCTTTCAGAGAAACGCATGTGAATTTCTATTGAATGCTTGTAAGTAGCTTAAGGCACTTTCAAAGGAAAGTGATTTTCTCTGAAAGGACAGCATTTAGAAAGTGAAACAACACTCCATTCACTACGCACAGTGAATTGAAGTGTTGGAACAGACCACTTCTCTTTCAGAAAAATGCATGTGAGTTTTTTGTGAATGCTTGTAAGTAGCTTAAGGCACTTTCAAAGAAAGTGATTTTCTCTGAAAGGACAGCATTTAGAAAGTGAAGCAACACTCCATTCACTTCGCACAGTGAATTGATGTGTTGGAACAGACTGCTTCTCTTTCAGTGAAACGCATGTGAATTTCTGTTGAATGCTTGTAAGTACCTTAAGGCACTTTCAAAGGAAAGTGATTTTCTCTGAAAGGACAGCATTTAGAAAGTGAAGCAACACTCCATTCACTTCGCACAGTGAATTGAAGTGTTGGAACAGACAGCTTCTCTTTCATAGAAACGCATTTGAGTTTCCTGTGAATGTGTGTAAGTAGCTTAAGGCACTTTCAAAGGAAAGTGATTTTCTCTGAAAGGACAGCATTTAGAAAGTGAAACAACACTCCATTCACTTCGCACAGTGAATTGAAGTGTTGGAACAGACTTCTTCTCTTTCAGAGAAATGCATGTGAATTTCTGTGGTATGCTTGTAAGTAGCTTAAGGCACTTTCAAAGGAAAGTGATTTTCTCTGAAAGGACAGCATTTAGAAAGTGAAACAACACTCCATTAACTTCGCACAGTGAATTGAAGTGTTGGAACAGACCACTTCTCTTTCAGAGAAACAGATATGAGTTTTTTGTGAATGCTTGTAAGTAGCTTAAGGCACTTTCAAAGGAAAGTGATTTCTCTGAAAGGACAGCATTTAGAACGTGAAGCAACACTCCATTCACTTCGAACAGTGAATTGAAGTTTTGGAACAGACTGCTTCTCTTTCAGAGAAACGCATGTGAATTTCTATTGAATGCTTGTAAGTAGCTTAAGGCACTTTCAAAGGAAAGTGATTTTCTCTGAAAGGACAGCATTTAGAAAGTGAAGCAACACTCCATTCACTACGCACAGTGAATTGAAGTGTTGGAACAGACTGCTTCTCTTTCAGAAAAATGCATGTGAGTTTCTTGTGAATGCTTGTAAGTAGCTTAAGGCACTTTCAAAGGAAAGTGATTTTCTCTGAAAGGACAGCATTTAGAAAGTGAAGCAACACTCCATTCACTTCGCACAGTGAATTGAAGTGTTGGAACAGACTGCTTCTTTTTCAGAGAAACACATGTGAATTTCTATTGAATGCTTGTAAGTAGCTTAAGGCACTTTCAAAGGAAAGTGATTTTCTCTGAAAGGACAGCATTTAGAAAGTGAAGCAACACTCCATTCACTACGCACAGTGAATTGAAGTGTTGGAACAGACTGCTTCTCTTTCAGAAAAATGCATGTGAGTTTCTTGTGAATGCTTGTAAGTAGCTTAAGGCACTTTCAAAGGAAAGTGATTTTCTCTGAACGGACAGCATTTAGAAAGTGAAGCAACACTCCATTCACTTCGCACAGTGAATTGAAGTGTTGGAACAGAATACTTCTCTTTCAGGAAACAGATATGAGTTTTTTGTGAATGCTTTTAAGTAGCTTAAGGCATTTTCAAAGGAAAGTGATTTTCTCTGAAAGGACAGCATTTAGAAAGTGAAGCAACACTCCATTCACTTCGTCCAGTGAATTGAAATGTTGGAACACACTTCTTCTCTTTCAGAGAAACGGATGTGAGTTTCTTCTGAATGCTTGTAAGTAGCTTAAGGCACTATCAAAGCAAAGTGATTTTCTCTAAAAGGAGAGCATATAGAAAGTGAAGCAACACTCCATTCACTTCGCACAGTGAATTGTAATGTTGGAACAAACTGCTTCTCTTTCAGAAAAATGCGTGTGAGTTTCTTGTGAATGCTTGTAAGTAGCTTAAGGCACTTTCAAAGGAAAGTGATTTTCTCTGAAAGGACAGCATTTAGAAAGTGAAGCAACACTCCATTCACTTCGCACAGTGAATTGAAGTGTTGGAACAGACTGCTTCTCTTTCATAGAAACGCATGTGAATTTCTATTGAATGCTTGTAAGTACCTTAAGGCACTTTCAAAGGAAAGTGATTTTCTCTGAAAGGACAGCATTTAGAAAGTGAAGCAACACTCCATTCACTTCGCACAGTGAATTGAAGTGTTGGAACAGACTGCTTCACTTTCAGTGAAACACATGTGAATTTCTGTTGAATGCTTGTAAGTAGCTTAAGGCACATTCAAATGAAAGTGATTTTCTCTGAAAGGAAAGCATTTAGAAAGTGAAGCAACACTCCATTCACTTCGCACAGTGAATTGAAGTGTTGGAACAGACAGCTTCTCTTTCATAGAAACGCATTTGAGTTTCTTGTGAATGTTTGTAAGTAGCTTAAGGCACTTTCAAAGGAAAGTGATTTTCTCTGAAAGGACAGCATTTAGAAAGTGAAACAACACTCCATTCACTTCGCACAGTGAATTGAAGTGTTGGAACAGACTTCTTCTCTTTCAGAGAAACGCATGTGAATTTCTGTGGAATGCTTGCAAGCAGCGTAAGGCACTTTCAAAGGAAAGTGATTTTTTCTGAAAGGACAGCATTTAGAAAGTGAAACAACACTCCATTCACTTCGCACAGTGAATTGAAGTGTTGGAACAGACCACTTCTCTTTCAGAGAAACAGATATGAGTTTTTTGTGAATGCTTGTAAGTAGCTTAAGGCACTTTCAAAGGAAAGTGATTTTCTCTGAAAGGACAGCATTTAGAAAGTGAAGCAACACTCCATTCACTTCGCACAGTGAATTGAAGTGTTGAAACAGACTGCTTCTCTTTCAGAGAAACGCGTGTGAATTTCTATTGTATGCTTGTAAGTAGCTTAAGGCACTTTCAAAGGAAAGTGATTTTCTCTGAAAGGACAGCATTTAGAACGTGAAGCAACACTCCATTCACTACGCACAGTGAATTGAAGTGTTGGAACAGACCACTTCTCTTTCAGAAAAATGCATGTGAGTTTCTTGTGAATGCTTGTAAGTAGCTTAAGGCACTTTCAAAGAAAGTGATTTTCTCTGAAAGGACAGCATTTAGAAAGTGAAGCAACACTCCATTCACTTCGCACAGTGAATTGAAGTGTTGGAGCAGACAGCTTCTCTTTCGTAGAAACGCATTTGAGTTTCCTGTGAATGTGTGTAAATAGCTTAAGTCACTTTCAATGCAAAGTGATTTTCTCTGAAAGGACAGCATTTAGAAAGTGAAACAACACTCCATTCACTTCGCACAGTGAATTGAAGTGTTGGAACAGACTTCTTCTCTTTCAGAGAAACGCATGTGAATTTCTGTGGAATGCTTGTAAGTAGCTTAATGCACTTTCAACGAAAGTGATTTTCTCTGAAAGGACAGCCTTTAGAAAGTGAAGCAACACTCCATTCACTTCGCACAGTGAATTGAAGTGTTGGAACAGACTGCTTATCTTTCAGTGAAACACATGTGAATTTCTGTTGAATGCTTTTAAGTAGCTGAAGGCACTTTCAAAGGAAGGTGATTTTCTCCGAAAGGACAGCATTTAGAAAGTGAAGAAACACTCCATTCACTTCGCATAGTGAATTGAAGTGTCGGAACAGACAGCTTCTCTTTCATAGAAACGCATGTGAATTTCTATTGAATGCTTGCAAGTAGCTAAGGCACTTTCAAAAGAAAGTGATTTTCTCAGAAAGGACAGCATTTAGAAAGTGAAGCAACACTCCATTCACTACGCACAGTGAATTGAAGTGTTGGAACAGACTGCTTCTCTTTCAGAAAAATGCATGTGAGTTTCTTGTGAATGCTTGTAAGTAGCTTAAGGCACTTTCAAAGGAAAGTGATTTTCTCTGAAAGGACAGCATTTAGAAAGTGAAGCAACACTCCATTCACTTGGCACAGTGAATTGAAGTGTTGGAACAGACTGCTTCTCTTTCAGTGAAACACATGTGAATTTCTGTTGAATGCTTGTAAGTAGCTTAAGGCACTTTCAAAGGAAAGTGATTTTCTCTGAAAGGACAGCATTTAGAAAGTGAAGCAACACTCCATTCACTTCGCACAGTGAATTGAAGTGTTAGAACAGACAGCTTCTCTTTCATAGAAACGCATTTGAGTTTCCTGTGAATGTGTGTAAGCAGCTTAAGGCACTTTCAAAGGAAAGTGATTTTCTCTGAAAGGACAGCATTTAGAAAGTGAAGCAACACTCCATTCAGTACGCACAGTGAACTGAAGTGTTGGAACAGACTGCTTCTTTTTCAGAGAAACGCATGTGAATTTCTGTTAAATGCTTGTCAGTAGCTTAAGGCACTTTCAGAGGAAAGTGATTTTCTCTGAAAGGACAGCATTTAGAAAGTGAAGCAACACTCCATTCACTATACAGAGTGAATTCAAGTGTTGTAACAGACAGCTTCTCTTTCATAGAACCACATTTGATATTCCTGTGAATGCTTGTAAGTAGCTTAAGGCACTTTCAAAGGAAAGTTATTTTCTCTGAAAGGACAGCATTTAGAAAGTGAAGCAACACTCCATTCACTACGTCCAGTGAATTGAAATGTTGGAACACACTTCTTCTCTTTCAGAGAAACGGATGTGAGTTTCTTCTGAATGCTTGTAAGTAGCTTAAGGCACTTTCAAAGCAAAGTGATTTTCTCTAAAAGGAGAGCATATAGAAAGTGAAGCAACACTCCATTCACTTCGCACAGTGAATTGTAATGTTGGAACAAACTGCTTCTCTTTCAGAAAAATGCGTGTGAGTTTCTTGTGAATGCTTGTAAGTAGCTTAAGGCACTTTCAAAGGAAAGTGATTTTCTCTGAAAGGACAGCATTTAGAAAGTGAAGCAACACTCCATTCACTTCGCACAGTGAATTGAAGTGTTGGAACAGACTGCTTCTCTTTCATAGAAACGCATGTGAATTTCTATTGAATGCTTGTAAGTAGCTTAAGGCACTTTCAAAGGAAAGTGATTTTCTCTGAAAGGACAGCATTTAGAAAGTGAAGCAACACTCCATTCACTTCGCACAGTGAATTGAAGTGTTGGAACAGACAGCTTCTCTTTCGTAGAAACGCATTTGAGTTTCCTGTAAATGTGTGTAAGTAGCTTAAGGCACTTTCAAAGGAAAGTGATTTTCTCTGAAAGGAGAGCATTTAGAAAGTGAAACAACAATCCATTCACTTCGCACAGTGAATTGAAGAGTTGGAAAAGACTTCTTCTCTTTCAGAGAAACGCATGTGAATTTCTGTGTAATGCTTGTAAGTGGCTTAAGGCACTTTCAAGGAAAGTGATTTTCTCTGAAATGACAGCATTTAGAAAGTGAAACAACACTCCATTCACTCCGCACAGTGAATTGAAGTGTTGGAACAGACCACTTCTCTTTCAGAGAAACAGATATGAGTTTTTTGTGAATGCTTGTAAGTAGCTTAAGGCACTTTCAAAGGAAAGTGATTTTCTCTGAAAGGACAGCATTTAGAAAGTGAAGCAACACTCCATTCACTTCGCACAGTGAATTGAAGTGTTGGAACAGACTGCTTCTCTTTCAGTGAAACACATGTGAATTTCTGTTGAATGCTTGTAAGTAGCTTAAGGCACTTTCAAAGGAAAGTGATTTTCTCTGAAAGGACAGCATTTAGAAAGTGAAGCAACACTCCATTCACTTCGCACAGTGAATTGAAGTGTTGGAACAGACAGCTTCTCTTTCATAGAAACGCATTTGAGTTTCCTGTGAATGTGTGTAAGTAGCTTAAGGCACTTTCAAAGGAAAGTGATTTTCTCTGAAAGGACAGCATTTAGAAAGTGAAGCAACACTCCATTCACTACGCACAGTGAATTGAAGTGTTGGAACAGACTGCTTCTCTTTCAGAAAAATGCTTGTGAGTTTCTTGTGAATGCTTGTAAGTAGCTTAAGGCACTTTCAAAGGAAAGTGATTTTCTCTGAAAGGACAGCATTTAGAAAGTGAAGCAACACTCCATTCACTTCGCACAGTGAATTGAAGTGTTGGAACAGACTGCTTCTTTTTCAGAGAAAAACATGTGAATTTCTATTGAATGTTTGTAAGTAGCTTAAGGCACTTTCAAAGGAAAGTGATTTTCTCTGAAAGGACAGCATTTAGAAAGTGAAGCAACACTCCATTCACTACGCACAGTGAATTGAAGTGTTGGAACAGACTGCTTCTCTTTCAGAAAAATGCATGTGAGTTTCTTGTGAATGCTTGTAAGTAGCTTATGGCACTTTCAAAGGAAAGTGATTTTCTCTGAAAGGACAGCATTTAGAAAGCGAAGCAACACTCCATTCACTACGAACAGTGAATTGAAGTGTTGGAACAGACTGCTTCTCTTTCAGAAAAATGCATGTGAGTTTCTTGTGAATGCTTGTAAGTAGCTTAAGGCACTTTCAAAGGAAAGTGATTTTCTCTGAAAGGACAGCATTTAGAAAGTGAAGCAACACTCCATTCACTTCGCACAGTGAATTGAAGTGTTGGAATAGATTGCTTCTTTTTCAGAGAAACGCATGTGAATTTCTGTTGAAAGCTTGCAAGTAGCTTAAGGCACTTTCAAAGGAAAGTGATTTTCTCTGAAAGAACAGCATTTAGAAAGTGATGCAACACTCCATTCACTTCGCACAGTGAATTGAAGTGTTGGAACAGACTGCTTCTCTTTCAGTGAAACACATGTGAATTTCTGTTGAAAGCTTGTAAGTAGCTTAAGGCACTTTCAAAGGAAAGTGATTTTCTCTGAAAGGACAGCATTTAGAAAGTGAAGCAACACTCCATTCACTTCGCACAGTGAATTGAAGTGTTGGAACAGACAGCTTCTCTTTCATAGAAACGCATTTGAGTTTCCTGTGAATGTGTGTAAGAAGCTTAAGGCACTTTCAAAGGAAAGTGATTTTCTCTGAAAGGACAGCATTTACAAAGTGAAGCAACACTCCATTCACTTCGCACAGTGAATTGAAGTGTTGGAACAGACTGCTTCTCTTTCAGTGAAACGCATGTGAATTTCTGTTGAATGCTTGTAAGTAGCTTAAGGCACTTTCAAAGGAAAGTGATTTTCTCTGAAAGGACAGCATTTAGAAAGTGAAGCAACACTCCATTCACTTCGCACAGTGAATTGAAGTGTTGGAACAGACAGCTTCTCTTTCATAGAAACGCATTTGAGTTTCCTGTGAATGTGTGTAAGTAGCTTAAAGCACTTTCAAAGGAAAGTGATTTTCTCTGAAAGGAGAGCATTTAGAAAGTGAAACAACACTCCATTCACTTCGCACAGTGAATTGAAGTGTTGGAACAGACTGCTTCTCTTTCAGTGAAATGCATGTGAATTTCTGTTGAATGCTTGTAAGTAGCTTAAGGCACTTTCAAAGGAAAGTGATTTTCTCTGAAAGGACAGCATTTAGAAAGTGAAGCAACACTCCATTCACTTCGCACAGTGAATTGAAGTGTTGGAACAGACTGCTTCTCTTTCAGTGAAACGCATGTGAATTTCTGTTGAATGCTTGTAAGTAGCTTAAGGCACTTTCAAAGGAAAGTGATTTTCTCTGAAAGGACAGCATTTAGAAAGTGAAGCAACACTCCATTCACTTCGCACAGTGAATTGAAGTGTTGGAACAGACAGCTTCTCTTTCATAGAAACGCATTTGAGTTTCCTGTGAATGTGTGTAAGTAGCTTAAGGCACTTTAAAAGGAAAGTGATTTTCTCTGAAAGGAGAGCATTTAGAAAGTGAAACAACACTCCATTCACTTCGCACAGTGAATTGAAGTGTTGGAACAGACTGCTTCTCTTTCAGTGAAATGCATGTGAATTTCTGTTGAATGCTTGTAAGTAGCTTAAGGCACTTTCAAAGGAGAGTGATTTTCTCTGAAAGGACAGCATTTAGAAAGTGAAGCAACACTCCATTCACTTCGCACAGTGAATTGAAGTGTTGGAACAGACTGCTTCTCTTTAAGTGAAACACATGTGAATTTCTGTTGAATGCTTGTAAGTAGCTTAAGGCAATTTCAAAGGAAAGTGATTTTCTCTGAAAGGACAGCATTTAGAAAGTGAAGCAACACTCCATTCACTTCGCACAGTGAATTTAAGTGTTGGAACAGACTGCTTCTCTTTCAGAAAAATGCATGTTAGTTTCTTGTGAATGCTTGTAAGTAGCTTAAGGCACTTTCAAAGGAAAGTGATTTTTTTCTGAAAGGACAGCATTTACAAAGTGAAGCAACACTCCATTCACTTCGCACAGTGAATTGAAGTGTTGGAACAGACTGCTTCTCTTTCAGTGAAACGCATGTGAATTTCTGTTGAATGCTTGTAAGTATCTTAAGGCACTTTCAAAGGAAAGTGATTTTCTCTGAAAGGACAGCATTTAGAAAGTGAAGCAACACTCCATTCACTTCGGACAGTGAATTGAAGTGTTGGAACAGACAGCTTCTCTTTCATAGAAACGCATTTGAGTTTCCTGTGAATGTGGGTAAGTAGCTTAAGGCACTTTCAAAGGGAAGTGATTTTCTCTGAAAGGACAGCATTTAGAAAGTGAAGCAACACTCCATTCACTTCGCACATTGAATTGAAGTGTTGGAACAGACTGCTTCTCTTTCAGTGAAACGCATGTGAATTTCTGTTGAATGCTTGTAAGTAGCTTAAGGCACTTTCAAAGGAAAGTGATTTTCTCTGAAAGGACAGCATTTAGAAAGTGAAACAACACTCCATTCACTTCGCACAGTGAATTGAATTGTTGGAACAGACAGCTTCTCTTTCATAGAAACGCATTTGAGTTTCCTGTGAATGTGTGTAAGTAGCTTAAGGCACTTTCAAAGGAAAGTGATTTTCTCTGAAAGGACAGCATTTAGAAAATGAAACAACACTCCATTCACTTCGCACAGTGAATTGAAGTTTTGGAACAGACTATTTCTCTTTCAGAGAAACAGATATGAGTTTTTTGTGAATGCTTGTAAGTAGCTTAAGGCACTTTCAAAGGAAAGTGATTTTCTCTGAAAGGACAGCATTTAGAAAGTGAAGAAACACTCCATTCACTACGCACAGTGAATTGAAGTGTTGGAACAGACTGCTTCTCTTTCAGAAAAATGCATGTGAGTTTCTTGTGAATGCTTGTAAGTAGCTTAAGGCACTTTCAAAGGAAAGTGATTTTCTCTGAAAGGACAGCATTTAGAAAGTGAAGCAACACTCCATTCACTTCGCACAGTGAATTGAAGTGTTGGAACAGACTGCTTCTTTTTCAGAGAAACACATGTGAATTTCTATTGAATGCTTGTAAGTAGCTTAAGGCACTTTCAAAGGAAAGTGATTTTCTCTGAAAGGACAGCATTTAGAAAGTGAAGCAACACTCCATTCACTACGCACAGTGAATTGAAGTGTTGGAACAGACTGCTTCTCTTTCAGAAAAATGCATGTGAGTTTCTTGTGAATGCTTGTAAGTAGCTTAAGGCACTTTTAAAGGAAAGTGATTTTCTCTGAAAGGACAGCATTTAGAAAGTGAAGCAACACTCCATTCACTTCGCACAGTGAATTGAAGTGTTGGAACAGACTGCTTCTCTTTCAGTGAAATGCATGTGAATTTCTGTTGAATGATTGTAAGTAGCTTAAGGCACTTTCAAAGGAAAGTGATTTTCTCTGAAAGGACAGCATTTAGAAAGTGAAGCAACACTCCATTCACTTCGCACAGTGAATTGAAGTGTTGGAACAGACAGCTTCTCTTTCACAGAAACGCATTTGAGTTTCCTGTGAATGTGTGTAAGTAGCTTAAGGCACTTTCAAAGGAAAGTGATTTTCTCTAAAAGGAGAGCATATAGAAAGTGAAGCAACACTCCATTCACTTCGCACAGTGAATTGTAGTGTTGGAACAAACTGCTTCTCTTTCAGAAAAATGCATGTGAGTTTCTTGTGAATGCTTGTAAGTAGCTTAAGGCACTTTCAAAGGAAAGTGATTTTCTCTGAAAGGACAGCATTTAGAAAGTGAAGCAACACTCCATTCACTTCACACAGTGAATTGAAGTGTTGGAACAGACTGCTTTTCTATCATTGATACGCGTGCGAATTTCTGTTGAATACTTGTAAGTAGCTTAAGGCACTTTCAAAGGAAAGTGATTTTCTCTGAAAGGACAGCATTTAGAAAGTGAAGCAACACTCCATTCACTACGCACAGTGAATTGAAGTGTTGGAACAGACTGCTTCTCTTTCAGAAAAATGCATGTGAGTTTCTTGTGAATGCTTGTAAGTAGCTTAAGGCACTTTCAAAGGAAAGTGATTTTCTCTGAAAGGACAGCATTTAGAAAGTGAAGCAACACTCCATTCACTTCGCACAGTGAATTGAAGTGTTGGAACAGACTGCTTCTTTTTCAGAGAAACACATGTGAATTTCTATTGAATGCTTGTAAGTAGCTTAAGGCACGTTCAAAGGAAAGTGATTTTCTCTGAAAGGACAGCATTTAGAAAGTGAAGCAACACTCCATTCATTACGCACAGTGAATTGAAGTGTTGGAACAGACTGCTTCTCTTTCAGAAAAATGCATGTGAGTTTCTTGTGAATGCTTGTAAGTAGCTTAAGGCACTTTCAAAGGAAAGTGATTGTCTCTGAAAGGACAGCATTTAGAAAGTGAAGCAACACTCCATTCACTTCGCACAGTGAATTGAAGTGTTGGAACAGACTGCTTCTTTTTCAGAGAAACGCATGTGAATTTCTGTGGAATGCTTGTAAGTAGCTTAAGGCACTTTCAAAGGAAAGTGATTTTCTCTGAAAGGACAGCATTTAGAAAGTGAAGCAACACTCCATTCACTTCGCACAGTGAATTGAAGTGTTGGAACAGACTGCTTCTCTTTCAGTGAAATGCATGTGAATTTCTGTTGAATGCTTGTAAGTAGCTTAAGGCACTTTCAAAGGAAAGTGATTTTCTCTGAAAGGACAGCATTTAGAAAGTGAAGCAACACTCCATTCACTTCGCACAGTGAATTGAAGTGTTGGAACAGACTGCTTCTCTTTCAGAGAAACGCATGTGAATTTCTGTAAATGCCTGTAAGTAGCTTAAGGCACTTTCAAAGGAAAGTGATTTTCTCTGAAAGGACAGCATTTAGAAAGTGAAGCAACACTCCATTCACTTCGCCCAGTGAATTGAAGTGTTGGAACAGACAGCTTCTCTTTCATAGAAACGCATTTGAGTTTCCTGTGAATGTGGGTAAGTAGCTTAAGGCACTTTCAAAGGAAAGTGATTTTCTCTGAAAGGACAGCATTTAGAAAGTGAAACAACACTCCATTCAGTTACCACAGTGAATTGAAGTGTTGGAACAGACTGCTTCTCTTTCAGAGAAACGCATGTGAATTTCTGTGGATTGCTTGTAAGTAGCTTAAGGCACTTTCAAAGGAAAGTGATTTTCTCTGAAAGGACAGCATTTAGAAAATGAAACAACACTCCATTCACTTCGCACAGTGAATTGAAGTGTTGGAACAGACTATTTCTCTTTCAGTGAAACGCATGTGAATTTCTGTTGAATGCTTGTAAGTAGCTTAAGGCACTTTCAAAGGAAAGTGATTTTCTCTGAAAGGACAGCATTTAGAAAGTGAAGCAACACTCCATTCACTTCGCACAGTGAATTGAAGTGTTGGAACAGACTGCTTCTTTTTCAGAGAAACAGATGTGACTTTCTTGTGAAAGCTTGTAAGTAACTTAAGGCAGTTTCAAAAGAGAGTGATTTTCTCTAAAAGGAGAGCATATAGAAAGTGAAGCAACACTCCATTCACTTCGCACAGTGAATTGTAGTGTTGGAACAAACTGCTTCTCTTTCAGAAAAATGCATGTGAGTTTCTTGTGAATGCTTGTAAGTAGCTTAAGGCACTTTCAAAGGAAAGTGATTTTCTCTGAAAGGACAGCATTTAGAAATTGAAGCAACACTCCATTCACTTCACACAGTGAATTGAAGTGTTGGAACAGACTGCTTTTCTATCATTGATACGCGTGCGAATTTCTGTTGAATACTTGTAAGTAGCTTAAGGCACTTTCAAAGGAAAGTGATTTTCTCTGAAAGGACAGCATTTAGAAAGTGAAGCAACACTCCATTCACTTCGCACAGTGAATTGAAGTGTTGGAACAGACAGCTTCTCTTTCATAGAAACGCATTTGAGTTTCCTGTGAATGTGTATAAGTAGCTTAAGGCACTTTCAAAGGAAAGTGATTTTCTCTGAAAGGACAGCATTTAGAAAGTGAAACAACACTCCATTCACTTAGCACAGTGAATTGAAGTGTTGGAGCAGACTGCCTCTCTTTCAGAGAAACGCATGTGAATTTCTGTGGAATGCTTGTAAGTAGCTTAAGGCACTTTCAAAGGAAAGTGATTTTCTCTGAAAGGACAGCATTTAGAAAGTGAAGCAACACTCCATTCACTTCGCACAGTGAATTGAAGTGTTGGAACAGACTGCTTCTTTTTCAGAGAAACACATGTGAATTTCTATTGAATGCTTGTAAGTAGCTTAAGGCACTTTCAAAGGAAAGTGATTTTCTCTGAAAGGACAGCATTTAGAAAGTGAAGCAACACTCCATTCACTACGCACAGTGAATTGAAGTGTTGGAACAGACTGCTTCTCTTTCAGAAAAATGCATGTGAGTTTCTTGTGAATGCTTGTAAGTAGCTTAAGGCACTTTCAAAGGAAAGTGATTTTCTCTGAAAGGACAGCATTTAGAAAGTGAAGCAACACTCCATTCACTTCGCACAGTGAATTGAAGTGTTGGAACAGACTGCTTCTTTTTCAGAGAAACACATGTGAATTTCTATTGAATGCTTGTAAGTAGCTTAAGGCACTTTCAAAGGAAAGTGATTTTCTCTGAAAGGACAGCATTTAGAAAGTGAAGCAACACTCCATTCACTTCGCACAGTGAATTGAAGTGTTGGAACAGACTGCTTCTCTTTCAGAAAAATGCATGTGAGTTTCTTGTGAATGCTTGTAAGTAGCTTAAGGCACTTTCAAAGGAAAGTGATTTTCTCTGAAAGGACAGCATTTAGAAAGTGAAGCAACACTCCATTCACTTCGCACAGTGAATTGAAGTGTTGGAACAGACAGCTTCTCTTTCATAGAAACGCATTTGAGTTTCCTGTGAATGTGTGTAAGTAGCTTAAGGCACTTTCAAAGGAAAGTGATTTTCTCTGAAAGGAGAGCATTTAGAAAGTGAAACAACACTCCATTCACTTCGCACAGTGAATTGAAGTGTTGGAACAGACTGCTTCTCTTTCAGTGAAATGCATGTGAATTTCTGTTGAATGCTTGTAAGTAGCTTAAGGCACTTTCAAAGGAAAGTGATTTTCTCTGAAAGGACAGCATTTAGAAAGTGAAGCAACACTCCATTCACTTCGCACAGTGAATTGAAGTGTTGGAACAGACTGCTTCTCTTTCAGTGAAACGCATGTGAATTTCTGTTGAATGCTTGTAAGTAGCTTAAGGCACTTTCAAAGGAAAGTGATTTTCTCTGAAAGGACAGCATTTAGAAAGTGAAGCAACACTCCATTCACTTCGCACAGTGAATTGAAGTGTTGGAACAGACAGCTTCTCTTTCATAGAAACGCATTTGAGTTTCCTGTGAATGTGTGTAAGTAGCTTAAGGCACTTTCAAAGGAAAGTGATTTTCTCTGAAAGGAGAGCATTTAGAAAGTGAAACAACACTCCATTCACTTCGCACAGTGAATTGAAGTGTTGGAACAGACTGCTTCTCTTTCAGTGAAATGCATGTGAATTTCTGTTGAATGCTTGTAAGTAGCTTAAGGCACTTTCAAAGGAAAGTGATTTTCTCTGAAAGGACAGCATTTAGAAAGTGAAGCAACACTCCATTCACTTCGCACAGTGAATTGAAGTGTTGGAACAGACTGCTTCTCTTTAAGTGAAACACATGTGAATTTCTGTTGAATGCTTGTAAGTAGCTTAAGGCAATTTCAAAGGAAAGTGATTTTCTCTGAAAGGACAGCATTTAGAAAGTGAAGCAACACTCCATTCACTTCGCACAGTGAATTGAAGTGTTGGAACAGACTGCTTCTCTTTCAGAAAAATGCATGTGAGTTTCTTGTGAATGCTTGTAAGTAGCTTAAGGCACTTTCAAAGGAAAGTGATTTTTTTCTGAAAGGACAGCATTTACAAAGTGAAGCAACACTCCATTCACTTCGCACAGTGAATTGAAGTGTTGGAACAGACTGCTTCTCTTTCAGTGAAACGCATGTGAATTTCTGTTGAATGCTTGTAAGTATCTTAAGGCACTTTCAAAGGAAAGTGATTTTCTCTGAAAGGACAGCATTTAGAAAGTGAAGCAACACTCCATTCACTTCGGACAGTGAATTGAAGTGTTGGAACAGACAGCTTCTCTTTCATAGAAACGCATTTGAGTTTCCTGTGAATGTGGGTAAGTAGCTTAAGGCACTTTCAAAGGGAAGTGATTTTCTCTGAAAGGACAGCATTTAGAAAGTGAAGCAACACTCCATTCACTTCGCACATTGAATTGAAGTGTTGGAACAGACTGCTTCTCTTTCAGTGAAACGCATGTGAATTTCTGTTGAATGCTTGTAAGTAGCTTAAGGCACTTTCAAAGGAAAGTGATTTTCTCTGAAAGGACAGCATTTAGAAAGTGAAACAACACTCCATTCACTTCGCACAGTGAATTGAAGTGTTGGAACAGACAGCTTCTCTTTCATAGAAACGCATTTGAGTTTCCTGTGAATGTGTGTAAGTAGCTTAAGGCACTTTCAAAGGAAAGTGATTTTCTCTGAAAGGACAGCATTTAGAAAATGAAACAACACTCCATTCACTTCGCACAGTGAATTGAAGTTTTGGAACAGACTATTTCTCTTTCAGAGAAACAGATATGAGTTTTTTGTGAATGCTTGTAAGTAGCTTAAGGCACTTTCAAAGGAAAGTGATTTTCTCTGAAAGGACAGCATTTAGAAAGTAAAGAAACACTCCATTCACTACGCACAGTGAATTGAAGTGTTGGAACAGACTGCTTCTCTTTCAGAAAAATGCATGTGAGTTTCTTGTGAATGCTTGTAAGTAGCTTAAGGCACTTTCAAAGGAAAGTGATTTTCTCTGAAAGGACAGCATTTAGAAAGTGAAGCAACACTCCATTCACTTCGCACAGTGAATTGAAGTGTTGGAACAGACTGCTTCTTTTTCAGAGAAACACATGTGAATTTCTATTGAATGCTTGTAAGTAGCTTAAGGCACTTTCAAAGGAAAGTGATTTTCTCTGAAAGGACAGCATTTAGAAAGTGAAGCAACACTCCATTCACTACGCACAGTGAATTGAAGTGTTGGAACAGACTGCTTCTCTTTCAGAAAAATGCATGTGAGTTTCTTGTGAATGCTTGTAAGTAGCTTAAGGCACTTTTAAAGGAAAGTGATTTTCTCTGAAAGGACAGCATTTAGAAAGTGAAGCAACACTCCATTCACTTCGCACAGTGAATTGAAGTGTTGGAACAGACTGCTTCTTTTTCAGAGAAACACATGTGAATTTCTATTGAATGCTTGTAAGTAGCTTAAGGCACTTTCAAAGGAAAGTGATTTTCTCTGAAAGGACAGCATTTAGAATGTGAAGCAACACTCCATTCATTACGCACAGTGAATTGAAGTGTTGGAACAGACTGCTTCTCTTTCAGTGAAATGCATGTGAATTTCTGTTGAATGCTTGTAAGTAGCTTAAGGCACTTTCAAAGGAAAGTGATTTTCTCTGAAAGGACAGCATTTAGAAAGTGAAGCAACACTCCATTCACTTCGCACAGTGAATTGAAATGTTGGAACAGACAGCTTCTCTTTCACAGAAACGCATTTGAGTTTCCTGTGAATGTGTGTAAGTAGCTTAAGGCACTTTCAAAGGAAAGTGATTTTCTCTAAAAGGAGAGCATATAGAAAGTGAAGCAACACTCCATTCACTTCGCACAGTGAATTGTAGTGTTGGAACAAACTGCTTCTCTTTCAGAAAAATGCATGTGAGTTTCTTGTGAATGCTTGTAAGTAGCTTAAGGCACTTTCAAAGGAAAGTGATTTTCTCTGAAAGGACAGCATTTTGAAAGTGAAGCAACACTCCATTCACTTCACACAGTGAATTGAAGTTTTGGAACAGACTGCTTTTCTATCATTGATACGCGTGCGAATTTCTGTTGAATACTTGTAAGTAGCTTAAGGCACTTTCAAAGGAAAGTGATTTTCTCTGAAAGGACAGCATTTAGAAAGTGAAGCAACACTCCATTCACTTCGCACAGTGAATTGAAGTGTTGGAACAGACAGCTTCTCTTTCATAGAAACGCATTTGAGTTTCCTGTGAATGTGTATAAGTAGCTTAAGGCACTTTCAAAGGAAAGTGATTTTCTCTGAAAGGACAGCATTTAGAAAGTGAAACAACACTCCATTCACTTAGCACAGTGAATTGAAGTGTTGGAGCAGACTGCCTCTCTTTCAGAGAAACGCATGTGAATTTCTGTGGAATGCTTGTAAGTAGCTTAAGGCACTTTCAAAGGAAAGTGATTTTCTCTGAAAGGACAGCATTTAGAAAGTGAAGCAACACTCCATTCACTTCGCACAGTGAATTGAAGTGTTGGAACAGACTGCTTCTTTTTCAGAGAAACACATGTGAATTTCTATTGAATGCTTGTAAGTAGCTTAAGGCACTTTCAAAGGAAAGTGATTTTCTCTGAAAGGACAGCATTTAGAAAGTGAAGCAACACTCCATTCACTACGCACAGTGAATTGAAGTGTTGGAACAGACTGCTTCTCTTTCAGAAAAATGCATGTGAGTTTCTTGTGAATGCTTGTAAGTAGCTTAAGGCACTTTCAAAGGAAAGTGATTTTCTCTGAAAGGACAGCATTTAGAAAGTGAAGCAACACTCCATTCACTTCGCACAGTGAATTGAAGTGTTGGAACAGACTGCTTCTTTTTCAGAGAAACACATGTGAATTTCTATTGAATGCTTGTAAGTAGCTTAAGGCACTTTCAAAGGAAAGTGATTTTCTCTGAAAGGACAGCATTTAGAAAGTGAAGCAACACTCCATTCATTACGCACAGTGAATTGAAATGTTGGAACAGACTGCTTCTCTTTCAGAAAAATGCATGTGAGTTTCTTGTGAATGCTTGTAAGTAGCTTAAGGCACTTTCAAAGGAAAGTGATTGTCTCTGAAAGGACAGCATTTAGAAAGTGAAGCAACACTCCATTCACTTCGCACAGTGAATTGAAGTGTTGGAACAGACTGCTTCTTTTTCAGAGAAACGCATGTGAATTTCTGTGGAATGCTTGTAAGTAGCTTAAGGCACTTTCAAAGGAAAGTGATTTTCTCTGAAAGGACAGCATTTAGAAAGTGAAGCAACACTCCATTCACTTCGCACAGTGAATTGAAGTGTTGGAACAGACTGCTTCTCTTTCAGTGAAATGCATGTGAATTTCTGTTGAATGCTTGTAAGTAGCTTAAGGCACTTTCAAAGGAAAGTGATTTTCTCTGAAAGGACAGCATTTAGAAAGTGAAGCAACACTCCATTCACTTCGCACAGTGAATTGAAGTGTTGGAACAGACTGCTTCTCTTTCAGAGAAACGCATGTGAATTTCTGTAAATGCCTGTAAGTAGCTTAAGGCACTTTCAAAGGAAAGTGATTTTCTCTGAAAGGACAGCATTTAGAAAGTGAAGCAAGACTCCATTCACTTCGCCCAGTGAATTGAAGTGTTGGAACAGACAGCTTCTCTTTCATAGAAACGCATTTGAGTTTCCTGTGAATGTGGGTAAGTAGCTTAAGGCACTTTCAAAGGAAAGTGATTTTCTCTGAAAGGACAGCATTTAGAAAGTGAAACAACACTCCATTCAGTTACCACAGTGAATTGAAGTGTTGGAACAGACTGCTTCTCTTTCAGAGAAACGCATGTGAATTTCTGTGGATTGCTTGTAAGTAGCTTAAGGCACTTTCAAAGGAAAGTGATTTTCTCTGAAAGGACAGCATTTAGAAAATGAAACAACACTCCATTCACTTCGCACAGTGAATAGAAGTGTTGGAACAGACTATTTCTCTTTCAGTGAAACGCATGTGAATTTCTGTTGAATGCTTGTAAGTAGCTTAAGGCACTTTCAAAGGAAAGTGATTTTCTCTGAAAGGACAGCATTTAGAAAGTGAAGCAACACTCCATTCACTTCGCACAGTGAATTGAAGTGTTGGAACAGACTGCTTCTTTTTCAGAGAAACAGATGTGACTTTCTTGTGAAAGCTTGTAAGTAACTTAAGGCAGTTTCAAAAGAGAGTGATTTTCTCTAAAAGGAGAGCATATAGAAAGTGAAGCAACACTCCATTCACTTCGCACAGTGAATTGTAGTGTTGGAACAAACTGCTTCTCTTTCAGAAAAATGCATGTGAGTTTCTTGTGAATGCTTGTAAGTAGCTTAAGGCACTTTCAAAGGAAAGTGATTTTCTCTGAAAGGACAGCATTTAGAAAGTGAAGCAACACTCCATTCACTTCACACAGTGAATTGAAGTGTTGGAACAGACTGCTTTTCTATCATTGATACGCGTGCGAATTTCTGTTGAATACTTGTAAGTAGCTTAAGGCACTTTCAAAGGAAAGTGATTTTCTCTGAAAGGACAGCATTTAGAAAGTGAAGCAACACTCCATTCACTTCGCACAGTGAATTGAAGTGTTGGAACAGACAGCTTCTCTTTCATAGAAACGCATTTGAGTTTCCTGTGAATGTGTATAAGTAGCTTAAGGCACTTTCAAAGGAAAGTGATTTTCTCTGAAAGGACAGCATTTAGAAAGTGAAACAACACTCCATTCACTTAGCACAGTGAATTGAAGTGTTGGAGCAGACTGCCTCTCTTTCAGAGAAACACATGTGAATTTCTGTGGAATGCTTGTAAGTAGCTTAAGGCACTTTCAAAGGAAAGTGATTTTCTCTGAAAGGACAGCATTTAGAAAGTGAAGCAACACTCCATTCACTTCGCACAGTGAATTGAAGTGTTGGAACAGACTGCTAATCTTTCAGAAAAATGCATGTGAGTTTCTTGTGAATGCTTGTAAGTAGCTTAAGGCACTTTCAAAGGAAAGTGATTGTCTCTGAAAGGACAGCATTTAGAAAGTGAAGCAACACTCCATTCACTTCGCACAGTGAATTGAAGTGTTGGAACAGACTGCTTCTTTTTCAGAGAAACGCATGTGAGTTTCTGTGGAATGCTTGTAAGTAGCTTAAGGCACTTTCAAAGGAAAGTGATTTTCTCTGAAAGGACAGCATTTAGAAAGTGAAGCAACACTCCATTCACTTCGCACAGTGAATTGAAGTGTTGGAACAGACTGCTTCTCTTTCAGTGAAATGCATGTGAATTTCTGTTGAATGCTTGTAAGTAGCTTAAGGCACTTTCAAAGGAAAGTGATTTTCTCTGAAAGGACAGCATTTAGAAAGTGAAGCAACACTCCATTCACTTCGCACAGTGAATTGAATTGTTGGAACAGACTGCTTCTCTTTCAGAGAAACGCATGTGAATTTCTATTGAATGCTTGTAAGTAGCTTAAGGCACTTTCAAAGGAAAGTGATTTTCTCTGAAAGGACAGCATTTAGAAAGTGAAGCAACACTCCATTCACTACGCACAGTGAATTGAAGTGTTGGAACAGACTGCTTCTTTTTCAGAGAAACACATGTGAATTTCTATTGAATGCTTGTAAGTAGCTTAAGGCACTTTCAAAGGAAAGTGATTTTCTCTGAAAGGACAGCATTTAGAAAGTGAAGCAACACTCCATTCACTACGTACAGTGAATTGAAGTGTTGGAACAGACTGCTTCTCTTTCAGAAAAATGCATGTGAGTTTCTTGTGAATGCTTGTAAGTAGCTTAAGGCACTTTCAAAGGAAAGTGATTTTCTCTGAAAGGACAGCATTTAGAAAGTGAAGCAACACTCCATTCACTTCGCACAGTGAATTGAAGTGTTGGAACAGACTGCTTCTTTTTCAGAGAAACGCATGTGAATTTCTGTGGAATGTTTTTAAGTAGCTTAAGGCACTTTCAAAGGAAAGTGATTTTCTCTGAAAAGACAGCATTTAGAAAGTGAAGCAGCACTGCATTCACTTCGCACAGTGAATTGAAGTGTTGGAACAGACTGCTTCTCTTTCAGTGATATGCATGTGAATTTCTGTTGAATGCTTGTAAGTAGCTTAAGGCACTTTCAAAGGAAAGTGATTTTCTCTGAAAGGACAGCATTTAGAAAGTGAAGCAACACTCCATTCACTTCGCACAGTGAATTGAAGTGTTGGAACAGACAGCTTCACTTTCATAGAAACGCATTTGAGTTTCCTGTGAATGTGTGTAAGTAGCTTAAGGCACTTTCAAAGGAAAGTGATTTTCTCTGAAAGGACAGCATTTAGAAAGTGAAGCAACACTCCATTCAATTCGCACAGTGAATTGAAGTGTTGGAACAGACTGCTTCTCTTTCAGTGAAACGCATGTGAATTTCTGTTGAATGCTTGTAAGTAGCCTAAGGAACTTTCAAAGGAAAGTGATTTTCTCTGAAAGGACAGCATTTAGAAAGTGAAGCAACACTCCATTCACTTCGCACAGTGAATTGAAGTGTTGGAACAGACAGCTTCTCTTTCATAGAAACGCATTTGAATTTCCTGTGAATGTGTGTAAGTAGCTTAAGGCACTTTCAAAGGAAAGTGATTTTCTCTGAAAGGACAGCATTTTGAAAGTGAAACAACACTCCATTCAGTTAGCACAGTGAATTGAAGTGTTGGAACTGACTGCTTCTCTTTCAGAGAAACGCATGTGAATTTCTGTGGAATGCTTGTAAAAAGCTTAAGGCACTTTCAAAGGAAAGTGATTTTCTCTAAAAGGACAGCATTTAGAAAATGCAACAACACTCCAATCACTTCGTACAGTGAATTGAAGTGTTGGAACAGACTACTTCTCTTTCAGAGAAACAGATATGAGTTTTTTGTGAATGCTTGTAAGTAGCTTAAGGCACTTTCAAAGGAAAGTGATTTTCTCTGAAAGGACAGCATTTAGAAAGTGAAGCAACACTCCATTCACTACGCACAGTGAATTGAAGTGTTGGAATAGACTGCTTCTCTTTCAGAAAAATGCACGTGAGTTTCTTGTGAATGCTTGTAAGTAGCTTAAGGCACTTTCAAAGGAAAGTGATTGTCTCTGAAAGGACAGCATTTAGAAAGTGAAGCAACACTCCATTAAGTTCGCACAGTGAATTGAAGTGTTGGAACAGACTGCTTCTTTTTCAGAGAAACACATGTGAATTTCTATTGAATGCTTGTAAGTAGCTTAAGGCACTTTCAAAGGAAAGTGATTTTCTCTGAAAGGACAGCATTTAGAAAGTGAAGCAACACTCCATTCACTACGCACAGTGAATTGAAGTGTTGGAACAGACTGCTTCTCTTTCAGAAAAATGCATGTGAGTTTCTTGTGAATGCTTGTAAGTAGCTTAAGGCACTTTCAAAGGAAAGTGATTTTCTCTGAAAGGACAGCATTTAGAAAGTGAAGCAACACTCCATTCACTTCGCACAGTGAATTGAAGTGTTGGAACAGACTGCTTCTTTTTCAGAGAAACGCATGTGAATTTCTGTGGAATGCTTGTAAGTAGAATAAGGCACTTTCAAAGGAAAGTGATTTTCTCTGAAAGGACAGCATTTAGAAAGTGAAGCAGCACTGCATTCACTTCGCACAGTGAATTGAAGTGTTGGAACAGACTGCTTCTCTTTCAGTGAAATGCATGTGAATTTCTGTTGAATGCTTGTAAGTAGCTTAAGGCACTTTCAAAGGAAAGTGATTTTCTCTGAAAGGACAGCATTTAGAAAGTGAAGCAACACTCCATTCAGTTCGCACAGTGAATTGAAGTGTTGGAACAGACTGCTTCTCTTTCAGTGAAATGCATGTGAATTTCTGTTGAATGCTTGTAAGTAGCTTAAGGCACTTCAAAGGAAAGTGATTTTCTCTGAAAGGACAGCATTTAGAAAGTGAAGCAACACTCCATTCACTTCGCACAGTGAATTGAAGTGTTGGAACAGACAGCTTCTCTTTCATAGAAACGCATTTGAGTTTCCTGTGAATGTGTGTAAGTAGCTTAAGGCACTTTCAAAGGAAAGTGATTTTCTCTGAAAGGACAGCATTTAGAAAGTGAAGCAACACTCCATTCAATTCGCACAGTGAATTGAAGTGTTGGAACCGACTGCTTCTCTTTCATTGAAACGCATGTGAATTTCTGTTGAATGCTTGTAAGTAGCCTAAGGCACTTTCAAAGGAAAGTGAATTTCTCTGAACGGACAGCATTTAGATAGTGAAGCAACACTCCATTCACTTCGCACAGTGAATTGAAGTGTTGGAACAGACAGCTTCTCTTTCATAGAAACGCTTTTGAGTTTGCTGTGAATGTGTGTAAGTAGCTTAAGGCACTTTCAAAGGAAAGTGATTTTCTCTGAAAGGACAGCATTTCGAAAGTGAAACAACACTCCATTCAGTTAGCACAGTGAATTGAAGTGTTGGAACAGACTGCTTCTCTTTCAGAGAAACGCATGTGAATTTCTGTTGAATGCTTGTAAGTAGCTTAAGGCACTTTCAAAGGAAAGTGATTTTCTCTGAAAGGACAGCATTTAGAAAGTGAAGCAACACTCCATTCACTTCGCACAGTGAATTGAAGTGTTGGAACAGACTGCTTCTCTTTCAGAGAAACGCATGTGAATTTCTATTGAATGCTTGTAAGTAGCTTAAGGCACTTTCAAAGGAAAGTGATTTTCTCTGAAAGGACAGCATTTAGAAAGTGAAGCAACACTCCATTCACTACGCACAGTGAATTGAAGTGTTGGAACAGACTGCTTCTCTTTCAGAAAAATGCATGTGAGTTTCTTGTGAATGCTTGTAAGTAGCTTAAGGCGCTTTCAAAGGAAAGTGATTGTCTCTGAAAGGACAGCATTTAGAAAGTGAAGCAACACTTCATTCACTTCGCACAGTGAATTGAAGTGTTGGAACAGACTGCTTCTTTTTCAGAGAAACACATGTGAATTTCTATTGAATGCTTGTAAGTAGCTTAAGGCACTTTCAAAGGAAAGTGATTTTCTCTGAAAGGACAGCATTTAGAAAGTGAAGCAACACTCCATTCACTACGTACAGTGAATTGAAGTGTTGGAACAGACTGCTTCTCTTTCAGAAAAATGCATGTGAGTTTCTTGTGAATGCTTGTAAGTAGCTTAAGGCACTTTCAAAGGAAAGTGATTTTCTCTGAAAGGACAGCATGTAGAAAGTGAAGCAACACTCCATTCACTTCGCACAGTGAATTGAAGTGTTGGAACAGACTGCTTCTTTTTCAGAGAAACGCATGTGAATTTCTGTGGAATGCTTTTAAGTAGCTTAAGGCACTTTCAAAGGAAAGTGATTTTCTCTGAAAGGACAGCATTTAGAAAGTGAAGCAGCACTGCATTCACTTTGCACAGTGAATTGAAGTGTTGGAACAGACTGCTTCTCTTTCAGTGAAATGCATGTGAATTTCTGTTGAATGCTTGTAAGTAGTTTAAGGCACTTTCAAAGGAAAGTGATTTTCTCTGAAAGGACAGCATTTAGAAAGTGAAGCAACACTCCATTCACTTCGCACAGTGAATTGAAGTGTTGGAACAGACAGCTTCTCTTTCATAGAAACGCATTTGAGTTTCCTGTGAATGTGTGTAAGTAGCTTAAGGCACTTTCAAAGGAAAGTGATTTTCTCTGAAAGGACAGCATTTAGAAAGTGAAGCAACACTCCATTCAATTCGCACAGTGAATTGAAGTGTTGGAACAGACTGCTTCTCTTTCAGTGAAACGCATGTGAATTTCTGTTGAATGCTTGTAAGTAGCCTAAGGAACTTTCAAAGGAAAGTGATTTTCTCTGAAAGGACAGCATTTAGAAAGTGAAGCAACACTCCATTCACTTCGCACAGTGAATTGAAGTGTTGGAACAGACAGCTTCTCTTTCATAGAAACGCATTTGAGTTTCCTGTGAATGTGTGTAAGTAGCTTAAGGCACTTTCAAAGGAAAGTGATTTTCTCTGAAAGGACAGCATTTAGAAAGTGAAACAACACTCCATTCACTTAGCACAGTGAATTGAAGTGTTGGAGCAGACTGCCTCTCTTTCAGAGAAACGCATGTGAATTTCTGTGGAATGCTTGTAAGTAGCTTAAGGCACTTTCAAAGGAAAGTGATTTTCTCTGAAAGGACAGCATTTAGAAAGTGAAGCAACACTCCATTCACTTCGCACAGTGAATTGAAGTGTTGGAACAGACTGCTTCATTTTCAGAGAAACACATGTGAATTTCTATTGAATGCTTGTAAGTAGCTTAAGGCACTTTCAAAGGAAAGTGATTTTCTCTGAAAGGACAGCATTTAGAAAGTGAAGCAACACTCCATTCACTACGCACAGTGAATTGAAGTGTTGGAACAGACTGCTAATCTTTCAGAAAAATGCATGTGAGTTTCTTGTGAATGCTTGTAAGTAGCTTAAGGCACTTTCAAAGGAAAGTGATTGTCTCTGAAAGGACAGCATTTAGAAAGTGAAGCAACACTCCATTCACTTCGCACAGTGAATTGAAGTGTTGGAACAGACTGCTTCTTTTTCAGAGAAACGCATGTGAGTTTCTGTGGAATGCTTGTAAGTAGCTTAAGGCACTTTCAAAGGAAAGTGATTTTCTCTGAAAGGACAGCATTTAGAAAGTGAAGCAACACTCCATTCACTTCGCACAGTGAATTGAAGTGTTGGAACAGACTGCTTCTCTTTCAGTGAAATGCATGTGAATTTCTGTTGAATGCTTGTAAGTAGCTTAAGGCACTTTCAAAGGAAAGTGATTTTCTCTGAAAGGACAGCATTTAGAAAGTGAAGCAACACTCCATTCACTTCGCACAGTGAATTGAAGTGTTGGAACAGACTGCTTCTCTTTCAGAGAAACGCATGTGAATTTCTATTGAATGCTTGTAAGTAGCTTAAGGCACTTTCAAAGGAAAGTGATTTTCTCTGAAAGGACAGCATTTAGAAAGTGAAGCAACACTCCATTAACTACGCACAGTGAATTGAAGTGTTGGAACAGACTGCTTCTCTTTCCTAAAAATGCATGTGAGTTTCTTGTGAATGCTTGTAAGTAGCTTAAGGCGCTTTCAAAGGAAAGTGATTTTCTCTGAAAGGACAGCATTTAGAAAGTGAAGCAACACTTCATTCACTTCGCACAGTGAATTGAAGTGTTGGAACAGACTGCTTCTTTTTCAGAGAAACACATGTGAATTTCTATTGAATGCTTGTAAGTAGCTTAAGGCACTTTCAAAGGAAAGTGATTTTCTCTGAAAGGACAGCATTTAGAAAGTGAAGCAACACTCCATTCACTACGTACAGTGAATTGAAGTTTTGGAACAGACTGCTTCTCTTTCAGAAAAATGCATGTGAGTTTCTTGTGAATGCTTGTAAGTAGCTTAAGGCACTTTCAAAGGAAAGTGATTTTCTCTGAAAGGACAGCATGTAGAAAGTGAAGCAACACTCCATTCACTTCGCACAGTGAATTGAAGTGTTGGAACAGACTGCTTCTTTTTAAGAGAAACGCATGTGAATTTCTGTTGAATGCTTTTAAGTAGCTTAAGGCACTTTCAAAGGAAAGTGATTTTCTCTGAAAGGACAGCATTTAGAAAGTGAAGCAGCACTGCATTCACTTCGCACCGTGAATTGAAGTGTTGGAACAGACTGCTTCTCTTTCAGTGAAATGCATGTGAATTTCTGTTGAATGCTTGTAAGTAGCTTAAGGCACTTTCAAAGGAAAGTGATTTTCTCTGAAAGGACAGCATTTAGAAAGTGAAGCAGCACTGCATTCACTTTGCACAGTGAATTGAAGTGTTGGAACAGACAGCTTCTCTTTCATAGAAACGCATTTGAGTTTCCTGTGAATGTGTGTAAGTAGCTTAAGGCACTTTCAAAGGAAAGTGATTTTCTCTGAAAGGACAGCATTTAGAAAGTGAAACAACACTCCATTCACTTAGCACAGTGAATTGAAGTGTTGGAGCAGACTGCCTCTCTTTCAGAGAAACGCATGTGAATTTCTGTGGAATGCTTGTAAGTAGCTTAAGGCACTTTCAAAGGAAAGTGAGTTTCTCTGAAAGGACAGCATTTAGAAAATGAAACAACACTCCAATCACTTCGCACAGTGAATTGAAGTGTTAGAACAGACTACTTCTCTTTCAGAGAAACAGATATGAGTTTTTTGTGAATGCTTGTAAGTAGCTTAAGGCACTTTCAAAGGAAAGTGATTTTCTCTGAAAGGACAGCATTTAGAAAGTGAAGCAACACTCCATTCACTACGCACAGTGAATTGAAGTGTTGGAACAGACTGCTTCTCTTTCAGAAAAATGCATGTGAGTTTCTTGTGAATGCTTGTAAGTAGCTTAAGGCACTTTCAAAGGAAAGTGATTTTCTCTGAAAGGACAGCATTTAGAAAGTGAAGCAACACTCCATTCACTTCGCACAGTGAATTGAAGTGTTGGAACAGACTGCTTCTTTTTCAGAGAAACACATGTGAATTTCTATTGAATGCTTGTAAGTAGCTTAAGGCACTTTCAAAGGAAAGTGATTTTCTCTGAAAGGACAGCATTTAGAAAGTGAAGCAACACTCCATTCACTACGCACAGTGAATTGAAGTGTTGGAACAGACTGCTTCTCTTTCAGAAAAATGCATGTGAGTTTCTTGTGAATGCTTGTAAGTAGCTTAAGGCACTTTCAAAGGAAAGTGATTGTCTCTGAAAGGACAGCATTTAGAAAGTGAAGCAACACTCCATTCACTTCGCACAGTGAATTGAAGTGTTGGAACAGACTGCTTCTTTTTCAGAGAAACGCATGTGAATTTCTGTGGAATGCTTGTAAGTAGCTAAAGGCACTTTCAAAGGAAAGTGATTTTCTCTGAAAGGACAGCATTTAGAAAGTGAAGCAGCACTGCATTCACTTCGCACAGTGAATTGAAGTGTTGGAACAGACTGCTTCTCTTTCAGTGAAATGCATGTGAATTTCTGTTGAATGCTTGTAAGTAGCTTAAGGCACTTTCAAAGGAAAGTGATTTTCTCTGAAAGGACAGCATTTAGAAAGTGAAGCAACACTCCATTCAGTTCGCACAGTGAATTGAAGTGTTGGAACAGACTGCTTCTCTTTCAGTGAAATGCATGTGAATTTCTGTTGAATGCTTGTAAGTAGCTTAAGGCACTTCAAAGGAAAGTGATTTTCTCTGAAAGGACAGCATTTAGAAAGTGAAGCAACACTCCATTCACTTCGCACAGTGAATTGAAGTGTTGGAACAGACAGCTTCTCTTTCATAGAAACGCATTTGAGTTTCCTGTGAATGTGTGTAAGTAGCTTAAGGCACTTTCAAAGGAAAGTGATTTTCTCTGAAAGGACAGCATTTCGAAAGTGAAGCAACACTCCATTCAATTCGAACAGTGAATTGAAGTGTTGGAACAGACTGCTTCTCTTTCAGTGAAACGCATGTGAATTTCTGTTGAATGCTTGTAAGTAACCTAAGGCACTTTCAAAGGAAAGTGAATTTCTCTGAAAGGACAGCATTTAGAAAGTGAAGCAACACTCCATTCACTTCGCACAGTGAATTGAAGTGTTGGAACAGACAGCTTCTCTTTCATAGAAACGCTTTTGAGTTTCCTGTGAATGTGTGTAAGTAGCTTAAGGCACTTTCAAAGGAAAGTGATTTTCTCTGAAAGGACAGCATTTAGAAAGTGAAACAACACTCCATTCAGTTAGCACAGTGAATTGAAGTGGTGGAACAGACTGCTTCTCTTTCAGAGAAACGCATGTGAATTTCTGTGGAATGCTTGTAAGTAGCTTAAGGCACTTTCAAAGGAAAGTGATTTTCTCTGAAAGGACAGCATTTAGAAAATGAAACAACACTCCATTCACTTCGCACAGTGAATTGAAGTGTTGGAACAGACTACTTCTCTTTCAGAGAAACAGATATGAGTTTTTTGTGAATGCTTGTAAGTAGCTTAAGGCACTTTCAAAGGAAAGTGATTTTCTCTGAAAGGACAGCATTTAGAAAGTGAAGCAACACTCCATTCACTACGCACAGTGAATTGAAGTGTTGGAATAGACTGCTTCTCTTTCAGAAAAATGCACGTGAGTTTCTTGTGAATGCTTGTAAGTAGCTTAAGGCACTTTCATAGGAAAGTGATTGTCTCTGAAAGGACAGCATTTAGAAAGTGAAGCAACACTCCATTCAGTTCGCACAGTGAATTGAAGTGTTGGAACAGACTGCTTGTTTTTCAGAGAAACACATGTGAATTTCTATTGAATGCTTGTAAGTAGCTTAAGGCACTTTCAAAGGAAAGTGATTTTCTCTGAAAGGACAGCATTTAGAAAGTGAAGCAACACTCCATTCACTACGCACAGTGAATTGAATTGTTGGAACAGACTGCTTCTCTTTCAGAAAAATGCATGTGAGTTTCTTGTGAATGCTTGTAAGTAGCTTAAGGCACTTTCAAAGGAAAGTGATTTTCTCTGAAAGGACAGCATTTAGAAAGTGAAGCAACACTCCATTCACTTCGCACAGTGAATTGAAGTGTTGGAACAGACTGCTTCTTTTTCAGAGAAATGCATGTGAATTTCTGTGGAATGCTTGTAAGTAGCTTAAGGCACTTTCAAAGGAAAGTGATTTTCTCTGAAAGGACAGCATTTAGAAAGTGAAGCAGCACTGCATTCACTTTGCACAGTGAATTGAAGTGTTGGAACAGACAGCTTCTCTTTCATAGAAACGCATTTGAGTTTCCTGTGAATGTGTGAAAGTAGCTTAAGGCACTTTCAAAGGAAAGTGATTTTCTCTGAAAGGACAGCATTTAGAAAGTGAAGCAACACTCCATTCACTTCGCACAGTGAATTAAAGTGTTGGAAGAGACAGCTTCTCTTTCATAGAAACACATTTGAGTTTCCTGTGAATGTGTGTAAGTAGCTTAAGGCACTTTCAAAGGAAAGTGATTTTCTCTGAAAGGACAGCATTTAGAAAGTGAAGCAACACTCCATTCACTTCGCACAGTGAATTGAAGTGTTGGAACAGACTGCTTCTCTTTCAGTGAAACGCATGTGAATTTCTGTTGAATGCTTGTAAGTAGCCTAAGGCACTTTCCAAGGAAAGTGATTTTCTCTGAAAGGACAGCATTTAGAAGTGAAACAACACTCCATTCACTTCGCACAGTGAATGAAGTGTTGGAACAGACAGCTTCTCTTTCATAGAAACGCATTTGAGTTTCCTGTGAATGTGTGTAAGTAGCTTAAGGCACTTTCAAAGGAAAGTGATTTTCTCTGAAAGGACAGCATTTAGAAAGTGAAACAACACTCCATTCAGTTAGCACAGTGAATTGAAGTGTTGGAACAGACTGCTTCTCTTCCAGAGAAACGCATGTGAATTTCTGTGGAATGCTTGTAAGTAGCTTAAGGCACTTTCAAAGGAAAGTGATTTTCTCTGAAAGGACAGCATTTAGAAAATGAAACAACACTCCATTCACTTTGCACAGTGAATTGAAGTGTTGGAACAGACTACTTCTCTTTCAGAGAAACAGATATGAGTTTTTTGTGAATGCTTGTAAGTAGCTTAAGGTACTTTCAAAGGAAAGTGATTTTCTCTGAAAGGACAGCATTTAGAAAGTGAAGCAACACTCCATTCACTACGCACAGTGAATTGAAGTGTTGGAATAGACTGCTTCTCTTTCAGAAAAATGCACGTGAGTTTCTTGTGAATGCTTGTAAGTAGCTTAAGGCACTTTCAAAGGAAAGTGATTGTCTCTGAAAGGACAGCATTTAGAAAGTGAAGCAACACTCCATTCAGTTCGCACAGTGAATTGAAGTGTTGGAACAGACTGCTTCTTTTTCAGAGAAACACATGTGAATTTCTATTGAATGCTTGTAAGTAGCTTAAGGCACTTTCAAAGGAAAGTGATTTTCTCTGAAAGGACAGCATTTAGAAAGTGAAGCAACACTCCATTCACTACGCACAGTGAATTGAAGTGTTGGAACAGACTGTTTCTCTTTCAGAAAAATGCATGTGAGTTTCTTGTGAATGCTTGTAAGTAGCTTAAGGCACTTTCAAAGAAAAGTGATTTTCTCTGAAAGGACAGCATTTAGAAAGTGAAGCAACACTCCATTCACTTCGCACAGTGAATTGAAGTGTTGGAATAGACTGCTTCTTTTTCAGAGAAACGCATGTGAATTTCTGTGGAATGCTTGTAAGTAGCTTAAGGCACTTTCAAAGGAAAGTGATTTTCTCTGAAAGGACAGCATTTAGAAAGTGAAGCAACACTCCATTCACTACGCACAGTGAATTGAAGTGTTGGAACAGACTGCTTCTCTTTCAGAAAAATGCATGTGAGTTTCTTGTGAATGCTTGTAAGTAGCTTAAGGCACTTTCAAAGGAAAGTGATTTTCTCTGAAAGGACAGCATTTAGAAAGTGAAGCAACACTCCATTCACTTCGCACAGTGAATTGAAGTGTTGGAACAGACTGCTTCTTTTTCAGAGAAACGCATGTGAATTTCTGTGGAATGCTTGTAAGTAGCTTAAGGCACTTTCAAAGGAAAGTGATTTTCTCTGAAAGGACAGCATTTAGAAAGTGAAGCAGCACTGCATTCACTTCGCACAGTGAATTGAAGTGTTGGAACAGACTGCTTCTCTTTCAGTGAAATGCATGTGAATTTCTGTTGAATGCTTGTAAGTAGCTTAAGGCACTTTCAAAGGAAAGTGATTTTCTCTGAAAGGACAGCATTTAGAAAGTGAAGCAACACTCCATTCAGTTCGCACAGTGAATTGAAGTGTTGGAACAGACAGCTTCTCTTTCATAGAAACGCATTTGAGTTTCCTGTGAATGTGTGTAAGTAGCTTAAGGCACTTTCAAAGGAAAGTGATTTTCTCTGAAAGGACAGCATTTAGAAAGTGAAGCAACACTCCATTCAATTCGCACAGTGAATTGAAGTGTTGGAACAGACTGCTTCTCTTTCAGTGAAACGCATGTGAATTTCTGTTGAATGCTTGTAAGTAGCCTAAGGCACTTTCAAAGGAAAGTGAATTTCTCTGAAAGGACAGCATTTAGAAAGTGAAGCAACACTCCATTCACTTCGCACAGTGAATTGAAGTGTTGGAACAGACAGCTTCTCTTTCATAGAAACGCTTTTGAGTTTCCTGTGAATGTGTGTAAGTAGCTTAAGGCACTTTCAAAGGAAAGTGATTTTCTCTGAAAGGACAGCATTTAGAAAGTGAAACAACACTCCATTCAGTTAGCACAGTGAATTGAAGTGTTGGAACAGACTGCTTCTCTTTCAGAGAAACGCATGTGAATTTCTGTGGAATGCTTGTAAGTAGCTTAAGGCACTTTCAAAGGAAAGTGATTTTCTCTGAAAGGACAGCATTTAGAAAATGAAACAACACTCCATTCACTTCGCACAGTGAATTGAAGTGTTGGAACAGACTACTTCTCTTTCAGAGAAACAGATATGAGTTTTTTGTGAATGCTTGTAAGTAGCTTAAGGCACTTTCAAAGGAAAGTGATTTTCTCTGAAAGGACAGCATTTAGAAAGTGAAGCAACACTCCATTCACTACGCACAGTGAATTGAAGTGTTGGAATAGACTGCTTCTCTTTCAGAAAAATGCACGTGAGTTTCTTGTGAATGCTTGTAAGTAGCTTAAGGCACTTTCAAAGGAAAGTGATTGTCTCTGAAAGGACAGCATTTAGAAAGTGAAGCAACACTCCATTCAGTTCGCACAGTGAATTGAAGTGTTGGAACAGACTGCTTCTTTTTCAGAGAAACACATGTGAATTTCTATTGAATGCTTGTAAGTAGCTTAAGGCACTTTCAAAGGAAAGTGATTTTCTCTGAAAGGACAGCATTTAGAAAGTGAAGCAACACTCCATTCACTACGCACAGTGAATTGAAGTGTTGGAACAGACTGCTTCTCTTTCAGAAAAATGCATGTGAGTTTCTTGTGAATGCTTGTAAGTAGCTTAAGGCACTTTCAAAGGAAAGTGATTTTCTCTGAGAGGACAGCATTTAGAAAGTGAAGCAACACTCCATTCACTTCGCACAGTGAATTGAAGTGTTGGAACAGACTGCTTCTCTTTCAGTGAAACGCATGTGAATTTCTGTTGAATGCTTGTAAGTAACCTAAGGCACTTTCAAAGGAAAGTGAATTTCTCTGAAAGGACAGCATTTAGAAAGTGAAGCAACACTCCATTCACTTCGCACAGTGAATTGAAGTGTTGGAACAGACAGCTTCTCTTTCATAGAAACGCTTTTGAGTTTCCTGTGAATGTGTGTAAGTAGCTTAAGGCACTTTCAAAGGAAAGTGATTTTCTCTGAAAGGACAGCATTTAGAAAGTGAAACAACACTCCATTCAGTTAGCACAGTGAATTGAAGTGGTGGAACAGACTGCTTCTCTTTCAGAGAAACGCATGTGAATTTCTGTGGAATGCTTGTAAGTAGCTTAAGGCACTTTCAAAGGAAAGTGATTTTCTCTGAAAGGACAGCATTTAGAAAATGAAACAACACTCCATTCACTTCGCACAGTGAATTGAAGTGTTGGAACAGACTACTTCTCTTTCAGAGAAACAGATATGAGTTTTTTGTGAATGCTTGTAAGTAGCTTAAGGCACTTTCAAAGGAAAGTGATTTTCTCTGAAAGGACAGCATTTAGAAAGTGAAGCAACACTCCATTCACTACGCACAGTGAATTGAAGTGTTGGAATAGACTGCTTCTCTTTCAGAAAAATGCACGTGAGTTTCTTGTGAATGCTTGTAAGTAGCTTAAGGCACTTTCATAGGAAAGTGATTGTCTCTGAAAGGACAGCATTTAGAAAGTGAAGCAACACTCCATTCAGTTCGCACAGTGAATTGAAGTGTTGGAACAGACTGCTTGTTTTTCAGAGAAACACATGTGAATTTCTATTGAATGCTTGTAAGTAGCTTAAGGCACTTTCAAAGGAAAGTGATTTTCTCTGAAAGGACAGCATTTAGAAAGTGAAGCAACACTCCATTCACTACGCACAGTGAATTGAATTGTTGGAACAGACTGCTTCTCTTTCAGAAAAATGCATGTGAGTTTCTTGTGAATGCTTGTAAGTAGCTTAAGGCACTTTCAAAGGAAAGTGATTTTCTCTGAAAGGACAGCATTTAGAAAGTGAAGCAACACTCCATTCACTTCGCACAGTGAATTGAAGTGTTGGAACAGACTGCTTCTTTTTCAGAGAAACGCATGTGAATTTCTGTGGAATGCTTGTAAGTAGCTTAAGGCACTTTCAAAGGAAAGTGATTTTCTCTGAAAGGACAGCATTTAGAAAGTGAAGCAGCACTGCATTCACTTTGCACAGTGAATTGAAGTGTTGGAACAGACAGCTTCTCTTTCATAGAAACGCATTTGAGTTTCCTGTGAATGTGTGAAAGTAGCTTAAGGCACTTTCAAAGGAAAGTGATTTTCTCTGAAAGGACAGCATTTAGAAAGTGAAGCAACACTCCATTCACTTCGCACAGTGAATTAAAGTGTTGGAAGAGACAGCTTCTCTTTCATAGAAACACATTTGAGTTTCCTGTGAATGTGTGTAAGTAGCTTAAGGCACTTTCAAAGGAAAGTGATTTTCTCTGAAAGGACAGCATTTAGAAAGTGAAGCAACACTCCATTCACTTCGCACAGTGAATTGAAGTGTTGGAACAGACTGCTTCTCTTTCAGTGAAACGCATGTGAATTTCTGTTGAATGCTTGTAAGTAGCCTAAGGCACTTTCCAAGGAAAGTGATTTTCTCTGAAAGGACAGCATTTAGAAGTGAAACAACACTCCATTCACTTCGCACAGTGAATGAAGTGTTGGAACAGACAGCTTCTCTTTCATAGAAACGCATTTGAGTTTCCTGTGAATGTGTGTAAGTAGCTTAAGGCACTTTCAAAGGAAAGTGATTTTCTCTGAAAGGACAGCATTTAGAAAGTGAAACAACACTCCATTCAGTTAGCACAGTGAATTGAAGTGTTGGAACAGACTGCTTCTCTTCCAGAGAAACGCATGTGAATTTCTGTGGAATGCTTGTAAGTAGCTTAAGGCACTTTCAAAGGAAAGTGATTTTCTCTGAAAGGACAGCATTTAGAAAATGAAACAACACTCCATTCACTTTGCACAGTGAATTGAAGTGTTGGAACAGACTACTTCTCTTTCAGAGAAACAGATATGAGTTTTTTGTGAATGCTTGTAAGTAGCTTAAGGTACTTTCAAAGGAAAGTGATTTTCTCTGAAAGGACAGCATTTAGAAAGTGAAGCAACACTCCATTCACTACGCACAGTGAATTGAAGTGTTGGAATAGACTGCTTCTCTTTCAGAAAAATGCACGTGAGTTTCTTGTGAATGCTTGTAAGTAGCTTAAGGCACTTTCAAAGGAAAGTGATTGTCTCTGAAAGGACAGCATTTAGAAAGTGAAGCAACACTCCATTCAGTTCGCACAGTGAATTGAAGTGTTGGAACAGACTGCTTCTTTTTCAGAGAAACACATGTGAATTTCTATTGAATGCTTGTAAGTAGCTTAAGGCACTTTCAAAGGAAAGTGATTTTCTCTGAAAGGACAGCATTTAGAAAGTGAAGCAACACTCCATTCACTACGCACAGTGAATTGAAGTGTTGGAACAGACTGTTTCTCTTTCAGAAAAATGCATGTGAGTTTCTTGTGAATGCTTGTAAGTAGCTTAAGGCACTTTCAAAGAAAAGTGATTTTCTCTGAAAGGACAGCATTTAGAAAGTGAAGCAACACTCCATTCACTTCGCACAGTGAATTGAAGTGTTGGAATAGACTGCTTCTTTTTCAGAGAAACGCATGTGAATTTCTGTGGAATGCTTGTAAGTAGCTTAAGGCACTTTCAAAGGAAAGTGATTTTCTCTGAAAGGACAGCATTTAGAAAGTGAAGCAACACTCCATTCACTACGCACAGTGAATTGAAGTGTTGGAACAGACTGCTTCTCTTTCAGAAAAATGCATGTGAGTTTCTTGTGAATGCTTGTAAGTAGCTTAAGGCACTTTCAAAGGAAAGTGATTTTCTCTGAAAGGACAGCATTTAGAAAGTGAAGCAACACTCCATTCACTTCGCACAGTGAATTGAAGTGTTGGAACAGACTGCTTCTTTTTCAGAGAAACGCATGTGAATTTCTGTGGAATGCTTGTAAGTAGCTTAAGGCACTTTCAAAGGAAAGTGATTTTCTCTGAAAGGACAGCATTTAGAAAGTGAAGCAGCACTGCATTCACTTCGCACAGTGAATTGAAGTGTTGGAACAGACTGCTTCTCTTTCAGTGAAATGCATGTGAATTTCTGTTGAATGCTTGTAAGTAGCTTAAGGCACTTTCAAAGGAAAGTGATTTTCTCTGAAAGGACAGCATTTAGAAAGTGAAGCAACACTCCATTCAGTTCGCACAGTGAATTGAAGTGTTGGAACAGACAGCTTCTCTTTCATAGAAACGCATTTGAGTTTCCTGTGAATGTGTGTAAGTAGCTTAAGGCACTTTCAAAGGAAAGTGATTTTCTCTGAAAGGACAGCATTTAGAAAGTGAAGCAACACTCCATTCAATTCGCACAGTGAATTGAAGTGTTGGAACAGACTGCTTCTCTTTCAGTGAAACGCATGTGAATTTCTGTTGAATGCTTGTAAGTAGCCTAAGGCACTTTCAAAGGAAAGTGAATTTCTCTGAAAGGACAGCATTTAGAAAGTGAAGCAACACTCCATTCACTTCGCACAGTGAATTGAAGTGTTGGAACAGACAGCTTCTCTTTCATAGAAACGCTTTTGAGTTTCCTGTGAATGTGTGTAAGTAGCTTAAGGCACTTTCAAAGGAAAGTGATTTTCTCTGAAAGGACAGCATTTAGAAAGTGAAACAACACTCCATTCAGTTAGCACAGTGAATTGAAGTGTTGGAACAGACTGCTTCTCTTTCAGAGAAACGCATGTGAATTTCTGTGGAATGCTTGTAAGTAGCTTAAGGCACTTTCAAAGGAAAGTGATTTTCTCTGAAAGGACAGCATTTAGAAAATGAAACAACACTCCATTCACTTCGCACAGTGAATTGAAGTGTTGGAACAGACTACTTCTCTTTCAGAGAAACAGATATGAGTTTTTTGTGAATGCTTGTAAGTAGCTTAAGGCACTTTCAAAGGAAAGTGATTTTCTCTGAAAGGACAGCATTTAGAAAGTGAAGCAACACTCCATTCACTACGCACAGTGAATTGAAGTGTTGGAATAGACTGCTTCTCTTTCAGAAAAATGCACGTGAGTTTCTTGTGAATGCTTGTAAGTAGCTTAAGGCACTTTCAAAGGAAAGTGATTGTCTCTGAAAGGACAGCATTTAGAAAGTGAAGCAACACTCCATTCAGTTCGCACAGTGAATTGAAGTGTTGGAACAGACTGCTTCTTTTTCAGAGAAACACATGTGAATTTCTATTGAATGCTTGTAAGTAGCTTAAGGCACTTTCAAAGGAAAGTGATTTTCTCTGAAAGGACAGCATTTAGAAAGTGAAGCAACACTCCATTCACTACGCACAGTGAATTGAAGTGTTGGAACAGACTGCTTCTCTTTCAGAAAAATGCATGTGAGTTTCTTGTGAATGCTTGTAAGTAGCTTAAGGCACTTTCAAAGGAAAGTGATTTTCTCTGAGAGGACAGCATTTAGAAAGTGAAGCAACACTCCATTCACTTCGCACAGTGAATTGAAGTGTTGGAACAGACTGCTTCTTTTTCAGAGAAACGCATGTGAATTTCTGTGGAATGCTTGTAAGTAGCTTAAGGCACTTTCAAAGGAAAGTGATTTTCTCTGAGAGGACAGCATTTAGAAAGTGAAGCAACACTCCATTCACTTCGCACAGTGAATTGAAGTGTTGGAACAGACTGCTTCTTTTTCAGAGAAACGCATGTGAATTTCTGTGGAATGCTTGTAAGTAGCTTAAGGCACTTTCAAAGGAAAGTGATTTTCTCTGAAAGGACAGCATTTAGAAAGTGAAGCAGCACTGCATTCACTTCGCACAGTGAATTGAAGTGTTGGAACAGACAGCTTCTCTTTCATAGAAACACATTTGAGTTTCCTGTGAATGTGTGAAAGTAGCTTAAGGCACTTTCAAAGGAAAGTGATTTTCTCTGAAAGGACAGCATTTAGAAAGTGAAGCAACACTCCATTCACTTCGCACAGTGAATTAAAGTGTTGGAACAGACAGCTTCTCTTTCATAGAAACACATTTGAGTTTCCTGTGAATGTGTGTAAGTAGCTTAAGGCACTTTCAAAGGAAAGTGATTTTCTCTGAAAGGACAGCATTTAGAAAGTGAAGCAACACTCCATTCACTTCGCACAGTGAATTGAAGTGTTGGAACAGACTGCTTCTCTTTCAGTGAAACTCATGTGAATTTCTGTTGAATGCTTGTAAGTAGCCTAAGGCACTTTCAAAGGAAAGTGATTTTCTCTGAAAGGACAGCATTTAGAAAGTGAAGCAACACTCCATTCACTTCGCACAGTGAATTGAAGTGTTGGAACAGACAGCTTCTCTTTCATAGAAACGCATTTGAGTTTCCTGTGAATGTGTGTAAGTAGCTTAAGGCACTTTCAAGGAAAGTGATTTTCTCTGAAAGGACAGCATTTAGAAAGTGAAGCAACACTCCATTCACTTCGCACAGTGAATTGAAGTGTTGGAAGAGACAGCTTCTCTTTCATAGAAACGCATTTGAGTTTCCTGTGAATGTGTGTAAGTAGCTTAAGGCACTTTCAAAGGAAAGTGATTTTCTCTGAAAGGACAGCATTTAGAAAGTGAAACAACACTCCATTCAGTTAGCACAGTGAATTGAAGTGTTGGAACAGACTGCTTCTCTTTCAGAGAAACGCATGTGAATTTCTGTGGAATGCTTGTAAGTAGCTTAAGGCACTTTCAAAGGAAAGTGATTTTCTCTGAAAGGACAGCATTTAGAAAATGAAACAACACTCCATTCACTTCGCACAGTGAATTGAAGTGTTGGAACAGACTACTTCTCTTTCAGAGAAACAGATATGAGTTTTTTGTGAATGCTTGTAAGTAGCTTAAGGTACTTTCAAAGGAAAGTGATTTTCTCTGAAAGGACAGCATTTAGAAAGTGAAGCAACACTCCATTCACTACGCACAGTGAATTGAAGTGTTGGAATAGACTGCTTCTCTTTCAGAAAAATGCACGTGAGTTTCTTGTGAATGCTTGTAAGTAGCTTAAGGCACTTTCAAAGGAAAGTGATTGTCTCTGAAAGGACAGCATTTAGAAAGTGAAGCAACACTCCATTCAGTTCGCACAGTGAATTGAAGTGTTGGAACAGACTGCTTCTTTTTCAGAGAAACACATGTGAATTTCTATTGAATGCTTGTAAGTAGCTTAAGGCACTTTCAAAGGAAAGTGATTTTCTCTGAAAGGACAGCATTTAGAAAGTGAAGCAACACTCCATTCACTACGCACAGTGAATTGAAGTGTTGGAACAGACTGCTTCTCTTTCAGAAAAATGCATGTGAGTTTCTTGTGAATGCTTGTAAGTAGCTTAAGGCACTTTCAAAGGAAAGTGATTTTCTCTGAGAGAACAGCATTTAGAAAGTGAAGCAACACTCCATTCACTTCGCACAGTGAATTGAAGTGTTGGAACAGACTGCTTCTTTTTCAGAGAAACACATGTGAATTTCTGTGGAATGCTTGTAAGTAGCTTAAGGCACTTTCAAAGGAAAGTGATTTTCTCTGAGAGGACAGCATTTAGAAAGTGAAGCAACACTCCATTCACTTCGCACAGTGAATTGAAGTGTTGGAACAGACTGCTTCTTTTTCAGAGAAACGCATGTGAATTTCTGTGGAATGCTTGTAAGTAGCTTAAGGCACTTTCAAAGGAAAGTGATTTTCTCTGAAAGGACAGCATTTAGAAAGTGAAGCAGCACTGCATTCACTTCGCACAGTGAATTGAAGTGTTGGAACACACAGCTTCTCTTTCATAGAAACACATTTGAGTTTCCTGTGAATGTGTGAAAGTAGCTTAAGGCACTTTCAAAGGAAAGTGATTTTCTCTGAAAGGACAGCATTTAGAAAGTGAAGCAACACTCCATTCACTTCGCACAGTGAATTAAAGTGTTGGAACAGACAGCTTCTCTTTCATAGAAACACATTTGAGTTTCCTGTGAATGTGTGTAAGTAGCTTAAGGCACTTTCAAAGGAAAGTGATTTTCTCTGAAAGGACAGCATTTAGAAAGTGAAGCAACACTCCATTCACTTCGCACAGTGAATTGAAGTGTTGGAACAGACTGCTTCTCTTTCAGTGAAACTCATGTGAATTTCTGTTGAATGCTTGTAAGTAGCCTAAGGCACTTTCAAAGGAAAGTGATTTTCTCTGAAAGGACAGCATTTAGAAAGTGAAGCAACACTCCATTCACTTCGCACAGTGAATTGAAGTGTTGGAACAGACAGCTTCTCTTTCATAGAAACGCATTTGAGTTTCCTGTGAATGTGTGTAAGTAGCTTAAGGCACTTTCAAGGAAAGTGATTTTCTCTGAAAGGACAGCATTTAGAAAGTGAAGCAACACTCCATTCACTTCGCACAGTGAATTGAAGTGTTGGAAGAGACAGCTTCTCTTTCATAGAAAGGCATTTGAGTTTCCTGTGAATGTGTGTAAGTAGCTTAAGGCACTTTCAAAGGAAAGTGATTTTCTCTGAAAGGACAGCATTTAGAAAGTGAAACAACACTCCATTCAGTTAGCACAGTGAATTGAAGTGTTGGAACAGACTGCTTCTCTTTCAGAGAAACGCATGTGAATTTCTGTTGAATGCTTGTAAGTAGCTTAAGGCACTTTCAAAGGAAAGTGATTTTCTCTGAAAGGACAGCATTTAGAAAATGAAACAACACTCCATTCACTTCGCACAGTGAATTGAAGTGTTGGAACAGACCACTTCTCTTTCAGAGAAACAGATATGAGTTTTTTGTGAATGCTTGTAAGTAGCTTAAGGTACTTTCAAAGGAAAGTGATTTTCTCTGAAAGGACAGCATTTAGAAAGTGAAGCAACACTCCATTCAATACGCACAGTGAATTGAAGTGTTGGAATAGACTGCTTCTCTTTCAGAAAAATGCACGTGAGTTTCTTGTGAATGCTTGTAAGTACCTTAAGGCACTTTCAAAGGAAAGTGATTGTCTCTGAAAGGACAGCATTTAGAAAGTGAAGCAACACTCCATTCAGTTCGCACAGTGAATTGAAGTGTTGGAACAGACTGCTTCTTTTTCAGAGAAACACATGTGAATTTCTATTGAATGCTTGTAAGTAGCTTAAGGCACTTTCAAAGGAAAGTGATTTTCTCTGAAAGGACAGCATTTAGAAAGTGAAGCAACACTCCATTCACTACGCACAGTGAATTGAAGTGTTGGAACAGACTGCTTCTCTTTCAGAAAAATGCATGTGAGTTTCTTGTGAATGCTTGTAAGTAGCTTAAGGCACTTTCAAAGAAAAGTGATTTTCTCTGAAAGGACAGCATTTAGAAAGTGAAGCAACACTCCATTCACTTCGCACAGTGAATTGAAGTGTTGGAATAGACTGCTTCTTTTTCAGAGAAACGCATGTGAATTTCTGTGGAATGCTTGTAAGTAGCTTAAGGCACTTTCAAAGGAAAGTGATTTTCTCTGAAAGGACAGCATTTAGAAAGTGAAGCAACACTCCATTCACTACGCACAGTGAATTGAAGTGTTGGAACAGACTGCTTCTCTTTCAGAAAAATGCATGTGAGTTTCTTGTGAATGCTTGTAAGTAGCTTAAGGCACTTTCAAAGGAAAGTGATTTTCTCTGAAAGGACAGCATTTAGAAAGTGAAGCAACACTCCATTCACTTCGCACAGTGAATTGAAGTGTTGGAACAGACTGCTTCTTTTTCAGAGAAACGCATGTGAATTTCTGTGGAATGCTTGTAAGTAGCTTAAGGCACTTTCAAAGGAAAGTGATTTTCTCTGAAAGGACAGCATTTAGAAAGTGAAGCAGCACTGCATTCACTTCGCACAGTGAATTGAAGTGTTGGAACAGACTGCTTCTCTTTCAGTGAAATGCATGTGAATTTCTGTTGAATGCTTGTAAGTAGCTTAAGGCACTTTCAAAGGAAAGTGATTTTCTCTGAAAGGACAGCATTTAGAAAGTGAAGCAACACTCCATTCAGTTCGCACAGTGAATTGAAGTGTTGGAACAGACAGCTTCTCTTTCATAGAAACGCATTTGAGTTTCCTGTGAATGTGTGTAAGTAGCTTAAGGCACTTTCAAAGGAAAGTGATTTTCTCTGAAAGGACAGCATTTCGAAAGTGAAGCAACACTCCATTCAATTCGCACAGTGAATTGAAGTGTTGGAACAGACTGCTTCTCTTTCAGTGAAACGCATGTGAATTTCTGTTGAATGCTTGTAAGTAGCCTAAGGCACTTTCAAAGGAAAGTGATTTTCTCTGAAAGGACAGCATTTAGAAAGTGAAGCAACACTCCATTCACTTCGCACAGTGAATTGAAGTGTTGGACAAGACAGCTTCTCTTTCATAGAAACGCATTTGAGTTTCCTGTGAATGTGTGTAAGTAGCTTAAAGCACTTTCAAAGGAAAGTGATTTTCTCTGAAAGGACAGCATTTCGAAAGTGAAACAACACTCCATTCAGTTAGCACAGTGAATTGAAGTGTTGGAACAGACTGCTTCTCTTTCAGAGAAACGCATGTGAATTTCTGTGGACTGCTTGTAAAAAGCTTAAGGCACTTTCAAAGGAAAGTGATTTTCTCTGAAAGGACAGCATTTAGAAAATGAAACAACACTCCATTCACTTCGCACAGTGAATTGAAGTGTTGGAACAGACTACTTCTCTTTCAGAGAAACAGATATGAGTTTTTTGTGAATGCTTGTAAGTAGCTTAAGGCACTTTCAAAGGAAAGTGATTTTCTCTGAAAGGACAGCATTTAGAAAGTGAAGCAACACTCCATTCACTACGCACAGTGAATTGAAGTGTTGGAATAGAGTGCTTCTCTTTCAGAAAAATGCACGTGAGTTTCTTGTGAATGCTTGTAAGTAGCTTAAGGCACTTTCAAAGGAAAGCGATTGTCTCTGAAAGGACAGCATTTAGAAAGTGAAGCAACCCTACATTCACTTCGCACAGTGAATTGAAGTGTTGGAACAGACTGCTTCTTTTTCAGAGAAACACATGTGAATTTCTATTGAATGCTTGTAAGTAGCTTAAGGCACTTTCAAAGGAAAGTGATTGTCTCTGAAAGGACAGCATTTAGAAAGTGGAGCAACACTCCATTCACTACGCACAGTGAATTGAAGTGTTGGAACAGACTGCTTCTCTTTCAGAAAAATGCATGTGAGTTTCTTGTGAATGCTTGTAAGTAGCTTAAGGCACTTTCAAAGGAAAGTGATTTTCTCTGAAAGGACAGCATTTAGAAAGTGAAGCAACACTCCATTCACTTCGCACAGTGAATTGAAGTGTTGGAATAGACTGCTTCTTTTTCAGAGAAACGCATGTGAATTTCTGTTGAATGCTTGTAAGTAGCTTAAGGCACTTTCAAAGGAAAGTGATTTTCTCTGAAAGGACAGCATTTAGAAAGTGAAGCAACACTCCATTCAGTTCGCACAGTGAATTGAAGTGTTGGAACAGACTGCTTCTCTTTCAGTGAAATGCATGTGAATTTCTGTTGAATGCTTGTAAGTAGCTTAAGGCACTTCAAAGGAAAGTGATTTTCTCTGAAAGGACAGCATTTAGAAAGTGAAGCAACACTCCATTCACTTCGCACAGTGAATTGAAGTGTTGGAACAGACAGCTTCTCTTTCATAGAAACGCATTTGAGTTTCCTGTGAATGTGTGTAAGTAGCTTAAGGCACTTTCAAAGGAAAGTGATTTTCTCTGAAAGGACAGCATTTAGAAAGTGAAGCAACACTCCATTCAATTCGCACAGTGAATTGAAGTGTTGGAACAGACTGCTTCTCTTTCAGTGAAACGCATGTGAATTTCTGTTGAATGCTTGTAAGTAGCCTAAGGCACTTTCAAAGGAAAGTGAATTTCTCTGAAAGGACAGCATTTAGAAAGTGAAGCAACACTCCATTCACTTCGCACAGTGAATTGAAGTGTTGGAACAGACAGCTTCTCTTTCATAGAAACGCTTTTGAGTTTCCTGTGAATGTGTGTAAGTAGCTTAAGGCACTTTCAAAGGAAAGTGATTTTCTCTGAAAGGACAGCATTTAGAAAGTGAAACAACACTCAATTCAGTTAGCACAGTGAATTGAAGTGTTGGAACAGACTGCTTCTCTTTCAGAGAAACGCATGTGAATTTCTGTGGAATGCTTGTAAGTAGCTTAAGGCACTTTCAAAGGAAAGTGATTTTCTCTGAAAGGACAGCATTTAGAAAATGAAACAACACTCCATTCACTTCGCACAGTGAATTGAAGTGTTGGAACAGACTACTTCTCTTTCAGAGAAACAGATATGAGTTTTTTGTGAATGCTTGTAAGTAGCTTAAGGCACTTTCAAAGGAAAGTGATTTTCTCTGAAAGGACAGCATTTAGAAAGTGAAGCAACACTCCATTCACTACGCACAGTGAATTGAAGTGTTGGAATAGAGTGCTTCTCTTTCAGAAAAATGCACGTGAGTTTCTTGTGAATGCTTGTAAGTAGCTTAAGGCACTTTCAAAGGAAAGTGATTGTCTCTGAAAGGACAGCATTTAGAAAGTGAAGCAACACTCCATTCACTTCGCACAGTGAATTGAAGTGTTGGAACAGACTGCTTCTTTTTCAGAGAAACGCATGTGAATTTCTGTGGAATGCTTGTAAGTAGCTTAAGGCACTTTCAAAGGAAAGTGATTTTCTCTGAAAGGACAGCATTTAGAAAGTGAAGCAGCACTGCATTCACTTCGCACAGTGAATTGAAGTGTTGGAACAGACAGCTTCTCTTTCATAGAAACGCATTTGAGTTTCCTGTGAATGTGTGAAAGTAGCTTAAGGCACTTTCAAAGGAAAGTGATTTTCTCTGAAAGGACAGCATTTAAAGTGAAGCAACACTCCATTCACTTCGCACAGTGAATTAAAGTGTTGGAACAGACAGCTTCTCTTTCATAGAAACACATTTGAGCTTCCTGTGAATGTGTGTAAGTAGCTTAAGGCACTTTCAAAGGAAAGTGATTTTCTCTGAAAGGACAGCATTTAGAAAGTGAAGCAACACTCCATTCACTTCGCACAGTGAATTGAAGTGTTGGAACAGACTGCTTCACTTTCAGTGAAACTCATGTGAATTTCTGTTGAATGCTTGTAAGTAGCCTAAGGCACTTTTAAAGGAAAGTGATTTTCTCTGAAAGGACAGCATTTAGAAAGTGAAGCAACACTCCATTCACTTCGCACAGTGAATTGAAGTGTTGGAAGAGACAGCTTCTCTTTCATAGAAACGCATTTGAGTTTCCTGTGAATGTGTGTAAGTAGCTTAAGGCACTTTCAAAGGAAAGTGATTTTCTCTGAAAGGACAGCATTTCGAAAGTGAAACAACACTCCATTCAGTTAGCACAGTGAATTGAAGTGTTGGAACAGACTGCTTCTCTTTCAGAGAAACGCATGTGAATTTCTGTGGAATGCTTGTAAGTAGCTTAAGGCACTTTCAAAGGAAAGTGATTTTCTCTGAAAGGACAGCATTTAGAAAATGAAACAACACTCCATTCACTTCGCACAGTGAATTGAAGTGTTGGAACAGACTACTTCTCTTTCAGAGAAACAGATATGAGTTTTTTGTGAATGCTTGTAAGTAGCTTAAGGTACTTTCAAAGGAAAGTGATTTTCTCTGAAAGGACAGCATTTAGAAAGTGAAGCAACACTCCATTCACTACGCACAGTGAATTGAAGTGTTGGAATAGACTGCTTCTCTTTCAGAAAAATGCACGTGAGTTTCTTGTGAATGCTTGTAAGTAGCTTAAGGCACTTTCAAAGGAAAGTGATTGTCTCTGAAAGGACAGCATTTAGAAAGTGAAGCAACACTCCATTCAGTTCGCACAGTGAATTGAAGTGTTGGAACAGACTGCTTCTTTTTCAGAGAAACACATGTGAATTTCTATTGAATGCTTGTAAGTAGCTTAAGGCACTTTCAAAGGAAAGTGATTTTCTCTGAAAGGACAGCATTTAGAAAGTGAAGCAACACTCCATTCACTACGCACAGTGAATTGAAGTGTTGGAACAGACTGCTTCTCTTTCAGAAAAATGCATGTGAGTTTCTTGTGAATGCTTGTAAGTAGCTTAAGGCACTTTCAAAGGAAAGTGACTTTCTCTGAAAGGACAGCATTTAGAAAGTGAAGCAACACTCCATTCACTTCGCACAGTGAATTGAAGTGTTGGAATAGACTGCTTCTTTTTCAGAGAAACGCATGTGAATTTCTGTGGAATGCTTGTAAGTAGCTTAAGGCACTTTCAAAGGAAAGTGATTTTCTCTGAAAGGACAGCATTTAGAAAGTGAAGCAACACTCCATTCACTACGCACAGTGAATTGAAGTGTTGGAACAGACTGCTTCTCTTTCAGAAAAATGCATGTGAGTTTCTTGTGAATGCTTGTAAGTAGCTTAAGGCACTTTCAAAGGAAAGTGATTTTCTCTGAAAGGACAGCATTTAGAAAGTGAAGCAACACTCCATTCACTTCGCACAGTGAATTGAAGTGTTGGAACAGACTGCTTCTTTTTCAGAGAAACGCATGTGAATTTCTGTGGAATGCTTGTAAGTAGCTTAAGGCACTTTCAAAGGAAAGTGATTTTCTCTGAAAAGACAGCATTTAGAAAGTGAAGCAGCACTGCATTCACTTCGCACAGTGAATTGAAGTGTTGGAACAGACTGCTTCTCTTTCAGTGAAATGCATGTGAATTTCTGTTGAATGCTTGTAAGTAGCTTAAGGCACTTTCAAAGGAAAGTGATTTTCTCTGAAAGGACAGCATTTAGAAAGTGAAGCAACACTCCATTCACTTCGCACAGTGAATTGAAGTGTTGAAACAGACAGCTTCTCTTTCATAGAAACGCATTTGAGTTTCCTGTGAATGTGTGTAAGTAGCTTAAGGCACTTTCAAAGGAAAGTGATTTTCTCTGAAAGGACAGCATTTAGAAAGTGAAGCAACACTCCATTCAATTCGCACAGTGAATTGAAGTGTTGGAACAGACTGCTTCTCTTTCAGTGAAACGCATGTGAATTTCTGTTGAATGCTTGTAAGTAGCCTAAGGCACTTTCAAAGGAAAGTGATTTTCTCTGAAAGGACAGCATTTAGAAAGTGAAGCAACACTCCATTCACTTCGCACAGTGAATTGAAGTGTTGGACAAGACAGCTTCTCTTTCATAGAAACGCATTTGAGTTTCCTGTGAATGTGTGTAAGTAGCTTAAAGCACTTTCAAAGGAAAGTGCTGTCTGAAAGGACAGCATTTCGAAAGTGAAACAACACTCCATTCAGTTAGCACAGTGAATTGAAGTGTTGGAACAGACTGCTTCTCTTTCAGAGAAACGCATGTGAATTTCTGTGGACTGCTTGTAAAAAGCTTAAGGCACTTTCAAAGGAAAGTGATTTTCTCTGAAAGGACAGCATTTAGAAAATGAAACAACACTCCATTCACTTCGCACAGTGAATTGAAGTGTTGGAACAGACTACTTCTCTTTCAGAGAAACAGATATGAGTTTTTTGTGAATGCTTGTAAGTAGCTTAAGGCACTTTCAAAGGAAAGTGATTTTCTCTGAAAGGACAGCATTTAGAAAGTGAAGCAACAGTCCATTCACTACGCACAGTGAATTGAAGTGTTGGAATAGACTGCTTCTCTTTCAGATAAATGCACGTGAGTTTCTTGTGAATGCTTGTAAGTAGCTTAAGGCACTTTCAAAGGAAAGCGATTGTCTCTGAAAGGACAGCATTTAGAAAGTGAAGCAACACTACATTCACTTCGCACAGTGAATTGAAGTGTTGGAACAGACTGCTTCTTTTTCAGAGAAACACATGTGAATTTCTATTGAATGCTTGTAAGTAGCTTAAGGCACTTTCAAAGGAAAGTGATTTTCTCTGAAAGGACAGCATTTAGAAAGTGAAGCAACACTCCATTCACTACGCACAGTGAATTGAAGTGTTGGAACAGACTGCTTCTCTTTCAGAAAAATGCATGTGAGTTTCTTGTGAATGCTTGTATGTAGCTTAAGGCACTTTCAAAGGAAAGTGATTTTCTCTGAAAGGACAGCATTTAGAAAGTGAAGCAACACTCCATTCACTGCGCACAGTGAATTGAAGTGTTGGAACAGACTGCTTCTTTTTCAGAGAAACGCATGTGAATTTCTGTGGAATGCTTGTAAGTAGCTTAAGGCACTTTCAAAGGAAAGTGATTTTCTCTGAAAGGACAGCATTTAGAAAGTGAAGCAGCACTGCATTCACTTCGCACAGTGAATTGAAGTGTTGGAACAGAAAGCTTCTCTTTCATAGAAACGCATTTGAGTTTCCTGTGAATGTGTGTAAGTAGCTTAAGGCACTTTCAAAGGAAAGTGATTTTCTCTGAAAGGACAGCATTTAGAAAGTGAAGCAACACTCCATTCACTTCGCACAGTGAATTAAAGTGTTGGAACAGACAGCTTCTCTTTCATAGAAACACATTTGAGTTTCCTGTGAATGTGTGTAAGTAGCTTAAGGCACTTTCAAAGGAAAGTGATTTTCTCTGAAAGGACAGCATTTAGAAAGTGAAGCAACACTCCATTCACTTCGCACAGTGAATTGAAGTGTTGGAACAGACTGCTTCTCTTTCAGTGAAACTCATGTGAATTTCTGTTGAATGCTTGTAAGTAGCCTAAGGCACTTTCAAAGGAAAGTGATTTTCTCTGAAAGGACAGCATTTAGAAAGTGAAGCAACACTCCATTCACTTCGCACAGTGAATTGAAGTGTTGGACAAGACAGCTTCTCTTTCATAGAAACGCATTTGAGTTTCCTGTGAATGTGTGTAAGTAGCTTAAAGCACTTTCAAAGGAAAGTGATTTTCTCTGAAAGGACAGCATTTCGAAAGTGAAACAACACTCCATTCAGTTAGCACAGTGAATTGAAGTGTTGGAACAGACTGCTTCTCTTTCAGAGAAATGCATGTGAATTTCTGTGGACTGCTTGTAAAAAGCTTAAGGCACTTTCAAAGGAAAGTGATTTTCTCTGAAAGGACAGCATTTAGAAAATGAAACAACACTCCATTCACTTCGCACAGTGAATTGAAGTGTTGGAACAGACTACTTCTCTTTCAGAGAAACAGATATGAGTTTTTTGTGAATGCTTGTAAGTAGCTTAAGGCACTTTCAAAGGAAAGTGATTTTCTCTGAAAGGACAGCATTTAGAAAGTGAAGCAACAGTCCATTCACTACGCACAGTGAATTGAAGTGTTGGAATAGACTGCTTCTCTTTCAGATAAATGCACGTGAGTTTCTTGTGAATGCTTGTAAGTAGCTTAAGGCACTTTCAAAGGAAAGCGATTGTCTCTGAAAGGACAGCATTTAGAAAGTGAAGCAACACTACATTCACTTCGCACAGTGAATTGAAGTGTTGGAACAGACTGCTTCTTTTTCAGAGAAACACATGTGAATTTCTATTGAATGCTTGTAAGTAGCTTAAGGCACTTTCAAAGGAAAGTGATTTTCTCTGAAAGGAGAGCATTTAGAAAGTGAAGCAACACTCCATTCACTACGCACAGTGAATTGAAGTGTTGGAACAGACTGCTTCTCTTTCAGAAAAATGCATGTGAGTTTCTTGTGAATGCTTGTATGTAGCTTAAGGCACTTTCAAAGGAAAGTGATTTTCTCTGAAAGGACAGCATTTAGAATGTGAAGCAACACTCCATTCACTGCGCACAGTGAATTGAAGTGTTGGAACAGACTGCTTCTTTTTCAGAGAAACGCATGTGAATTTCTGTGGAATGCTTGTAAGTAGCTTAAGGCACTTTCAAAGGAAAGTGATTTTCTCTGAAAGGACAGCATTTAGAAAGTGAAGCAGCACTGCATTCACTTCGCACAGTGAATTGAAGTGTTGGAACAGAAAGCTTCTCTTTCATAGAAACGCATTTGAGTTTCCTGTGAATGTGTGTAAGTAGCTTAAGGCACTTTCAAAGGAAAGTGATTTTCTCTGAAAGGACAGCATTTAGAAAGTGAAGCAACACTCCATTCACTTCGCACAGTGAATTAAAGTGTTGGAACAGACAGCTTCTCTTTCATAGAAACACATTTGAGTTTCCTGTGAATGTGTGTAAGTAGCTTAAGGCACTTTCAAAGGAAAGTGATTTTCTCTGAAAGGACAGCATTTAGAAAGTGAAGCAACACTCCATTCACTTCGCACAGTGAATTGAAGTGTTGGAACAGACTGCTTCTCTTTCAGTGAAACTCATGTGAATTTCTGTTGAATGCTTGTAAGTAGCCTAAGGCACTTTCAAAGGAAAGTGATTTTCTCCGAAAGGACAGCATTTAGAAAGTGAAGCAACACTGCATTCACTTCGCACAGTGAATTGAAGTGTTGGAACAGACAGCTTCTCTTTCATAGAAACGCATTTGAGTTTCCTGTGAATGTGTGTAAGTAGCTTAAGGCACTTTCAAAGGAAAGTGATTTTCTCTGAAAGGACAGCATTTAGAAAGTGAAGCAGCACTGCATTCACTTCGCACAGTGAGTTGAAGTGTTGGAACAGACTGCTTCTCTTTCAGTGAAATGCATGTGAATTTCTGTTGAATGCTTGTAAGTAGCTTAAGGCACTTTCAAAGGAAAGTGATTTTCTCTGAAAGGACAGCATTTAGAAAGTGAAGCAACAATCCATTCAGTTCGCACAGTGAATTGAAGTGTTGGAACAGACTGCTTCTCTTTCAGTGAAATGCATGTGAATTTCTGTTGAATGCTTGTAAGTAGCTTAAGGCACTTTCAAAGGAAAGTGATTTTCTCTGAAAGGACAGCATTTAGAAAGTGAAGCAACACTCCATTCACTTCGCACAGTGAATTGAAGTGTTGGAACAGACAGCTTCTCTTTCATAGAAACGCATTTGAGTTTCCTGTGAATGTGTGTAAGTAGCTTAAGGCACTTTCAAAGGAAAGTGATTTTCTCTGAAAGGACAGCATTTAGAAAGTGAAGCAACACTCCATTCAATTCGCACAGTGAATTGAAGTGTTGGAACAGACTGCTTCTCTTTCAGTGAAACGCATGTGAATTTCTGTTGAATGCTTGTAAGTAGCTAAGGCACTTTCAAAGGAAAGTGATTTTCTCTGAAAGGACAGCATTTAGAAAGTGAAACAACACTCCATTCACTTCGCACAGTGAATTGAAGCGTTGGAACAGACAGCTTCTCTTTCATAGAAACGCATTTGAGTTTCCTGTGAATGTGTGTAAGTAGCTTAAGGCACTTTCAAAGGAAAGTGATTTTCTCTGAAAGGACAGCATTTAGAAAGTGAAACAACACTCCATTCAGTTAGCACAGTGAATTGAAGTGTTGGAACAGACTGCTTCTCTTTCAGAGAAACGCATGTGAATTTCTGTTGAATGCTTGTAAGTAGCTTAAGGCACTTTCAAAGGAAAGTGATTTTCTCTGAAAGGACAGCATTTAGAAAATGAAACAACACTCCATTCACTTCGCACAGTGAATTGAAGTGTTGGAACAGACTACTTCTCTTTCAGAGAAACAGATATGAGTTTTTTGTGAATGCTTGTAAGTAGCTTAAGGTACTTTCAAAGGAAAGTGATTTTCTCTGAAAGGACAGCATTTAGAAAGTGAAGCAACACTCCATTAACTACGCACAGTGAATTGAAGTGTTGGAATAGACTGCTTCTCTTTCAGAAAAATGCACGTGAGTTTCTTGTGAATGCTTGTAAGTAGCTTAAGGCACTTTCAAAGGAAAGTGACTGTCTCTGAAAGGACAGCATTTAGAAAGTGAAGCAACACTCCATTCAGTTCGCACAGTGAATTGAAGTGTTGGAACAGACTGCTTCTTTTTCAGAGAAACGCATGTGAATTTCTATTGAATGCTTGTAAGTAGCTTAAGGCACTTTCAAAGGAAAGTGATTTTCTCTGAAAGGACAGCATTTAGAAAGTGAAGCAACACACCATTCACTACGCACAGTGAATTGAAGTGTTGGAACAGACTGCTTCTCTTTCAGAAAAATGCATGTGAGTTTCTTGTGAATGCTTGTAAGTAGCTCAAGGCACTTTCAAAGGAAAGTGATTTTCTCTGAAAGGACAGCATTTAGAAAGTGAAGCAACACTCCATTCACTACGCACAGTGAATTGAAGTGTTGGAACAGACTGCTTCTCTTTCAGAAAAATGCATGTGAGTTTCTTGTGAATGCTTGTAAGTAGCTCAAGGCACTTTCAAAGGAAAGTGATTTTCTCTGAAAGGACAGCATTTAGAAAGTGAAGCAACACTCCATTCACTTCGCACAGTGAATTGAAGTGTTGGAACAGACTGCTTCTCTTTCAGTGAAACTCATTTGAATTTCTGTTGAATGCTTGTAAGTAGCCTAAGGCACTTTCAAAGGAAAGTGATTTTCTCTGAAAGGACAGCATTTAGAAAGTGAAGCAACACTCCATTCACTTCGCACAGTGAATTGAAGTGTTGGAACAGACTGCTTCTCTTTCAGAGAAACGGATGTGAGTTTTTTGTGAATGCTTGTAAGTAGCTTAAGGCACTTTCAAAGGAAAGTGATTTTCTCTGAAAGGACAGCATTTATAAAGTGAAGCAACTCTCCATTCACTTCGCACAGTGAATTGAAGTGTTGGAACAGACTGCTTCTTTTTCATAGAAACACATGTGAATTTCTGTAAATGCTTGTAAGTAGCTGAAGGCACTTTTAAAGGAAAGTGATTTTCTCTGAAAGGACAGCATTTAGAAAGTGAAGCAACACTCCATTCACTTCGCACAGTGAATTGAAGTGTTGGAACAGACAGCTTCTCTTTCATAGAAACGCATTTGAGTTTCCTGTGAATGTGTGTAAGTAGCTTAAGGCACTTTCAAAGGAAAGTGATTTTCTCTGAAAGGACAGCATTAAGAAAGTTAAGCAACACTCCATTCTCTTCGCACAGTGAATTGAAGTGTTGGAACAACTGCTTCTCTTTCAGAGAATTGTATGTGAGTTTCTTGTGAATGCTTGTAAGTTGCTTAAGGCAATTTCAAAAGAGAGTGAATTTCTCTAAAAGGAGAGCATTTAGAAAGTGAAGCAACACTGCATTCACTTCGCACAGCGAATTGAAGTGTTGGAACAGACTGCTTCTCTTTCAGTGAAACGCATGTGAATTTCTGTTGAATGCTTGTAAGTAGCTTAAGGCACTTTCAAAGGAAAGTGATTTTCTCTGAAAGGACAGCATTTAGAAAGTGAAGCAACACTCCATTCACTGCGCACAGTGAATTGAAGTGTTGGAACAGACTGCTTCTTTTTCAGAGAAACAGATGTGACTTTCTTGTGAATGCTTGTAAGTAGCTTAAGGCAGTTTCAAAAGAGAGTGATTTTCTCTAAAAGGAGAGCATATAGAAAGTGAAGCAACACTCCATTCACTTCGCACAGTGAATTGTAGTGTTGGAACAAACTGCTTCTCTTTCAGAAAAATGCATGTGAGTTTCTTGTGAATGCTTGTAAGTAGCTTAAGGCACTTTAAAGGAAAGTGATTTTCTCTGAAAGGACAGCATTTAGAAAGGGAAGCAACACTCCATTCACTTCACACAGTGAATTGAAATGTTGGAACAGACTCCTTCTCTTTCTGTGATACGCGTGTGAATTTCTGTTGAATGCTGTAAGTAGCTTAAGGCACTTTCAAAGGAAAGTGATTTTCTCTGAAAGGACAGCATTTAGAAAGTGAAGCAACACTCCATTCAGTTCGCACAGTGAATTGAAGTGTTGGAACAGACAGCTTCTCTTTCATAGAAACGCATTTGAGTTTCCTGTGAATGTGTATAAGTAGCTTAAGGCACTTTCAAAGGAAAGTGATTTTCTCTGAAAGGACAGCATTTAGAAAGTGAAACAACACTCCATTCACTTAGCACAGTGAATTGAAGTGTTGGAGCAGACTGCTTCTCTTTCAGAGAAACGCATGTGAATTTCTGTGGAAAGCTTGTAAGTAGCTTAAGGCACTTTCAAAGGAAAGTGATTTTCTCTGAAAGGAAAGCATTTAGAAAGTGAAGCAACACTCCATTCACTTCGCACAGTGAATTGAAGTGTTGGAACAGACTGCTTCATTTTCAGAGAAACACATGTGAATTTCTATTGAATGCTTGTAAGTAGCTTAAGGCACTTTCAAAGGAAAGTGATTTTCTCTGAAAGGACAGCATTTAGAAAGTGAAGCAACACTCCATTCACTACGCACAGTGAATTGAAGTGTTGGAACAGACTGCTAATCTTTCAGAAAAATGCATGTGAGTTTCTTGTGAATGCTTGTAAGTAGCTTAAGGCACTTTCAAAGGAAAGTGATTGTCTCTGAAAGGACAGCATTTAGAAAGTGAAGCAACACTCCATTCACTTCGCACAGTGAATTGAAGTGTTGGAACAGACTGCTTCTTTTTCAGAGAAACGCATGTGAGTTTCTGTGGAATGCTTGTAAGTAGCTTAAGGCACTTTCAAAGGAAAGTGATTTTCTCTGAAAGGACAGCATTTAGAAAGTGAAGCAACACTCCATTCACTTCGCACAGTGAATTGAAGTGTTGGAACAGACTGCTTCTCTTTCAGTGAAATGCATGTGAATTTCTGTTGAATGCTTGTAAGTAGCTTAAGGCACTTTCAAAGGAAAGTGATTTTCTCTGAAAGGACAGCATTTAGAAAGTGAAGCAACACTCCATTCACTTCGCACAGTGAATTGAAGTGTTGGAACAGACTGCTTCTCTTTCAGAGAAAAGCATGTGAATTTCTGTTGAATGCTTGTAAGTAGCTTAAGGCACTTTAATAGGAAAGTGATTTTCTCTACAGGACAGCATTTAGAAAGTGAAGCAGCACTCCATTCACTTCGCACAGTGAATTGAAGTGTTGGAACAGACAGCTTCTCTTTCATAGAAACGCATTTGAGTTTCCTGTGAATGTGTGTAAGTAGCTTAAGGCACTTTCAAAGGAAAGTGATTTTCTCTGAAAGGACAGCATTTAGAAAGTGAAACAACACTCCAGTTAGCACAGTGAATTGAAGTGTTGGAACAGACTGCTTCTCTTTAAGAGAAACGCATGTGAATTTCTCTGGAATGCTTGTAAGTAGCTTAAGGCACTTTCAAAGGAAAGTGATTTTCTCTGAAAGGACAGCATTTAGAAAATGAAACAACACTCCATTCACTTCGCACAGTGAATTGAAGTGTTGGAACAGACTACTTCTCTTTCAGAGAAACAGATATGAGTTTTTTGTGAATGCTTGTAAGTAGCTTAAGGCACTTTCAAAGGAAACTGATTTTCTCTGAAAAGACAGCATTTAGAAAGTGACGCAACACTCCATTCACTACGCACAGTGAATTGAAGTGTTGGAACAGACAGCTTCTCTTTCATAGAAACGCATTTGAGTTTCCTGTGAATGTGTGTAAGTAGCTTAAGGCACTTTCAAAGGAAAGTGATTTTCTCTGAAAGGACAGCATTTAGAAAGTGAAGCAACACTCCATTCACTTCGCACAGTGAATTGAAGTGTTGGAACAGACAGCTTCTCTTTCATAGAAACGCATTTGAGTTTCCTGTGAATGTGGGTAAGTAGCTTAAGGCACTTTCAAAGGGAAGTGATTTTCTCTGAAAGGACAGCATTTAGAAAGTGAAGCAACACTCCATTCACTACGCACAGTGAATTGAAGTGTTGGAACAGACTGCTTCTCTTTCAGAAAAATGCATGTGAGTTTCTTGTGAATGCTTGTAAGTAGCTTAAGGTACTAACAAAGGAAAGTGATTTTCTCTGAAAGGACAGCATTTAGAAAGTGTAGCAACACTCCATTCACTTCGCACAGTGAATTCAAGTGTTGGAACAGACAGCTTCTCTTTCATAGAAACGCATTTGAGTTTCCTGTGAATGTGGGTAAGTAGCTTAAGGCACTTTCAAAGGGAAGTGATTTTCTCTGAAAGGACAGCATTTAGAAAGTGAAGCAACACTCCATTCACTACGCACAGTGAATTGAAGTGTTGGAATAGACTGCTTCTCTTTCAGAAAAATGCACGTGAGTTTCTTGTGAATGCTTGTAAGTAGCTTAAGGCACTTTCAAAGGAAAGTGATTGTCTCTGAAAGGACAGCATTTAGAAAGTGAAGCAACACTCCATTCACTTCGCACAGTGAATTGAAGTGTTGGAACAGACTGCTTCTCTTTCAGTGAAACTCATTTGAATTTCTGTTGAATGCTTGTAAGTAGCCTAAGGCACTTTCAAAGGAAAGTGATTTTCTCTGAAAGGACAGCATTTAGAAAGTGAAGCAACACTCCATTCACTTCGCACAGTGAATTGAAGTGTTGGAACAGACTGCTTCTCTTTCAGTGAAACTCATTTGAATTTCTGTTGAATGCTTGTAAGTAGCCTAAGGCACTTTCAAAGGAAAGTGATTTTCTCTGAAAGGACAGCATTTAGAAAGTGAAGCAACACTCCATTCACTTCGCACAGTGAATTGAAGTGTTGGAACAGACTGCTTCTCTTTCAGAGAAACGGATGTGAGTTTTTTGTGAATGCTTGTAAGTAGCTTAAGGCACTTTCAAAGGAAAGTGATTTTCTCTGAAAGGACAGCATTTATAAAGTGAAGCAACTCTCCATTCACTTCGCACAGTGAATTGAAGTGTTGGAACAGACTGCTTCTTTTTCATAGAAACACATGTGAATTTCTGTAAATGCTTGTAAGTAGCTGAAGGCACTTTTAAAGGAAAGTGATTTTCTCTGAAAGGACAGCATTTAGAAAGTGAAGCAACACTCCATTCACTTCGCACAGTGAATTGAAGTGTTGGAACAGACAGCTTCTCTTTCATAGAAACGCATTTGAGTTTCCTGTGAATGTGTGTAAGTAGCTTAAGGCACTTTCAAAGGAAAGTGATTTTCTCTGAAAGGACAGCATTAAGAAAGTTAAGCAACACTCCATTCTCTTCGCACAGTGAATTGAAGTGTTGGAACAACTGCTTCTCTTTCAGAGAATTGTATGTGAGTTTCTTGTGAATGCTTGTAAGTTGCTTAAGGCAATTTCAAAAGAGAGTGAATTTCTCTAAAAGGAGAGCATTTAGAAAGTGAAGCAACACTGCATTCACTTCGCACAGTGAATTGAAGTGTTGGAACAGACTGCTTCTTTTTCAGAGAAACAGATGTGACTTTCTTGTGAATGCTTGTAAGTAGCTTAAGGCAGTTTCAAAAGAGAGTGATTTTCTCTAAAAGGAGAGCATATAGAAAGTGAAGCCACACTCCATTCACTTCGCACAGTGAATTGTAGTGTTGGAACAAACTGCTTCTCTTTCAGAAAAATGCATGTGAGTTTCTTGTGAATGCTTGTAAGTAGCTTAAGGCACTTTCAAAGGAAAGTGATTTTCTCTGAAAGTACAGCATTTAGAAAGTGAAGCAACACTGCATTCACTTCGCACAGTGAATTGAAGTGTTGGAACAGACAGCTTCTCTTTCATAGAAACGCATTTGAGTTTCCTGTGAATGTGTATAAGTAGCTTAAGGCACTTTCAAAGGAAAGTGATTTTCTCTGAAAGGACAGCATTTAGAAAGTGAAACAACACTGCATTCACTTAGCACAGTGAATTGAAGTGTTGGAGCAGACTGCTTCTCTTTCAGAGAAACGCATGTGAATTTCTGTGGAATGCTTGTAAGTAGCTTAAGGCACTTTCAAAGGAAAGTGATTTTCTCTGAAAGGACAGCATTTAGAAAGTGAAGCAACACTCCATTCACTTGGCACAGTGAATTGAAGTGTTGGAACAGACTGCTTCATTTTCAGAGAAACACATGTAAATTTCTATTGAATGATTGTAAGTAGCTTAAGGCACTTTCAAAGGAAAGTGATTTTCTCTGAAAGGACAGCATTTAGAAAGTGAAGCAACACTCCATTCACTTCGCACAGTGAATTGAAGTGTTGGAACAGACTGCTAATCTTTCACAAAAATGCATGTGAGTTTCTTGTGAATGCTTGTAAGTAGCTTAAGGCACTTTCAAAGGAAAGTGATTGTCTCTGAAAGGACAGCATTTAGAAAGTGAAGCAACACTCCATTCACTTCGCACAGTGAATTGAAGTGTTGGAACAGACTGCTTCTTTTTCAGAGAAACGCATGTGAGTTTCTGTGGAATGCTTGTAAGTAGCTTAAGGCCCTTTCAAAGGAAAGTGATTTTCTCTGAAAGGACAGCATTTAGAAAGTGAAGCAACACTCCATTCACTTCGCACAGTGAATTGAAGTGTTGGAATAGACTGCTTCTCTTTCAGTGAAACGCATGTGAATTTCTGTTGAATGCTTGTAAGTAGCTTAAGGCACTTTAATAGGAAAGTGATTTTCTCTGAAAGGACAGCATTTAGAAAGTGAAGCAACACTCCATTCACTTCGCACAGTGAATTGAAGTGTTGGAATAGACTGCTTCTCTTTCAGTGAAACGCATGTGAATTTCTGTTGAATGCTTGTAAGTAGCTTAAGGCACTTTAATAGGAAAGTGATTTTCTCTGAAAGGACAGCATTTAGAAAGTGAAGCAACACTCCATTCACTTCGCACAGTGAATTGAAGTGTTGGAATAGACAGCTTCTCTTTCATAGAAACGCATTTGAGTTTCCTGTGAATGTGTGTAAGTAGCTTAAGGCACTTTCAAAGGAAAGTGATTTTCTCTGAAAGGACAGCATTTAGAAAGTGAAACAACACTCCATTCACTTCGCACAGCGAATTGAAGTGTTGGAACAGACTGCTTCTCTTTCAGTGAAACGCATGTGAATTTCTGTTGAATGCTTGTAAGTAGCTTAAGGCACTTTCAAAGGAAAGTGATTTTCTCTGAAAGGACAGCATTTAGAAAGTGAAGCAACACTCCATTCACTGCGCACAGTGAATTGAAGTGTTGGAACAGACTGCTTCTTTTTCAGAGAAACAGATGTGACTTTCTTGTGAATGCTTGTAAGTAGCTTAAGGCAGTTTCAAAAGAGAGTGATTTTCTCTAAAAGGAGAGCATATAGAAAGTGAAGCAACACTCCATTCACTTCGCACAGTGAATTGTAGTGTTGGAACAAACTGCTTCTCTTTCAGAAAAATGCATGTGAGTTTCTTGTGAATGCTTGTAAGTAGCTTAAGGCACTTTAAAGGAAAGTGATTTTCTCTGAAAGGACAGCATTTAGAAAGGGAAGCAACACTCCATTCACTTCACACAGTGAATTGAAATGTTGGAACAGACTCCTTCTCTTTCTGTGATACGCGTGTGAATTTCTGTTGAATGCTGTAAGTAGCTTAAGGCACTTTCAAAGGAAAGTGATTTTCTCTGAAAGGACAGCATTTAGAAAGTGAAGCAACACTCCATTCAGTTCGCACAGTGAATTGAAGTGTTGGAACAGACAGCTTCTCTTTCATAGAAACGCATTTGAGTTTCCTGTGAATGTGTATAAGTAGCTTAAGGCACTTTCAAAGGAAAGTGATTTTCTCTGAAAGGACAGCATTTAGAAAGTGAAACAACACTCCATTCACTTAGCACAGTGAATTGAAGTGTTGGAGCAGACTGCTTCTCTTTCAGAGAAACGCATGTGAATTTCTGTGGAAAGCTTGTAAGTAGCTTAAGGCACTTTCAAAGGAAAGTGATTTTCTCTGAAAGGAAAGCATTTAGAAAGTGAAGCAACACTCCATTCACTTCGCACAGTGAATTGAAGTGTTGGAACAGACTGCTTCATTTTCAGAGAAACACATGTGAATTTCTATTGAATGCTTGTAAGTAGCTTAAGGCACTTTCAAAGGAAAGTGATTTTCTCTGAAAGGACAGCATTTAGAAAGTGAAGCAACACTCCATTCACTACGCACAGTGAATTGAAGTGTTGGAACAGACTGCTAATCTTTCAGAAAAATGCATGTGAGTTTCTTGTGAATGCTTGTAAGTAGCTTAAGGCACTTTCAAAGGAAAGTGATTGTCTCTGAAAGGACAGCATTTAGAAAGTGAAGCAACACTCCATTCACTTCGCACAGTGAATTGAAGTGTTGGAACAGACTGCTTCTTTTTCAGAGAAACGCATGTGAGTTTCTGTGGAATGCTTGTAAGTAGCTTAAGGCACTTTCAAAGGAAAGTGATTTTCTCTGAAAGGACAGCATTTAGAAAGTGAAGCAACACTCCATTCACTTCGCACAGTGAATTGAAGTGTTGGAACAGACTGCTTCTCTTTCAGTGAAATGCATGTGAATTTCTGTTGAATGCTTGTAAGTAGCTTAAGGCACTTTCAAAGGAAAGTGATTTTCTCTGAAAGGACAGCATTTAGAAAGTGAAGCAACACTCCATTCACTTCGCACAGTGAATTGAAGTGTTGGAACAGACTGCTTCTCTTTCAGAGAAAAGCATGTGAATTTCTGTTGAATGCTTGTAAGTAGCTTAAGGCACTTTAATAGGAAAGTGATTTTCTCTACAGGACAGCATTTAGAAAGTGAAGCAGCACTCCATTCACTTCGCACAGTGAATTGAAGTGTTGGAACAGACAGCTTCTCTTTCATAGAAACGCATTTGAGTTTCCTGTGAATGTGTGTAAGTAGCTTAAGGCACTTTCAAAGGAAAGTGATTTTCTCTGAAAGGACAGCATTTAGAAAGTGAAACAACACTCCAGTTAGCACAGTGAATTGAAGTGTTGGAACAGACTGCTTCTCTTTAAGAGAAACGCATGTGAATTTCTCTGGAATGCTTGTAAGTAGCTTAAGGCACTTTCAAAGGAAAGTGATTTTCTCTGAAAGGACAGCATTTAGAAAATGAAACAACACTCCATTCACTTCGCACAGTGAATTGAAGTGTTGGAACAGACTACTTCTCTTTCAGAGAAACAGATATGAGTTTTTTGTGAATGCTTGTAAGTAGCTTAAGGCACTTTCAAAGGAAACTGATTTTCTCTGAAAAGACAGCATTTAGAAAGTGAAGCAACACTCCATTCACTACGCAGAGTGAATTGAAGTGTTGGAACAGACAGCTTCTCTTTCATAGAAACGCATTTGAGTTTCCTGTGAATGTGTGTAAGTAGCTTAAGGCACTTTCAAAGGAAAGTGATTTTCTCTGAAAGGACAGCATTTAGAAAGTGAAGCAACACTCCATTCACTTCGCACAGTGAATTGAAGTGTTGGAACAGACAGCTTCTCTTTCATAGAAACGCATTTGAGTTTCCTGTGAATGTGGGTAAGTAGCTTAAGGCACTTTCAAAGGGAAGTGATTTTCTCTGAAAGGACAGCATTTAGAAAGTGAAGCAACACTCCATTCACTACGCACAGTGAATTGAAGTGTTGGAACAGACTGCTTCTCTTTCAGAAAAATGCATGTGAGTTTCTTGTGAATGCTTGTAAGTAGCTTAAGGTACTTTCAAAGGAAAGTGATTTTCTCTGAAAGGACAGCATTTAGAAAGTGTAGCAACACTCCATTCACTTCGCACAGTGAATTCAAGTGTTGGAACAGACAGCTTCTCTTTCATAGAAACGCATTTGAGTTTCCTGTGAATGTGGGTAAGTAGCTTAAGGCACTTTCAAAGGGAAGTGATTTTCTCTGAAAGGACAGCATTTAGAAAGTGAAGCAACACTCCATTCACTACGCACAGTGAATTGAAGTGTTGGAATAGACTGCTTCTCTTTCAGAAAAATGCACGTGAGTTTCTTGTGAATGCTTGTAAGTAGCTTAAGGCACTTTCAAAGGAAAGTGATTGTCTCTGAAAGGACAGCATTTAGAAAGTGAAGCAACACTCCATTCACTTCGCACAGTGAATTGAAGTGTTGGAACAGACTGCTTCTTTTTCAGAGAAACACATGTGAATTTCTATTGAATGCTTGTAAGTAGCTTAAGGCACTTTCAAAGGAAAGTGATTTTCTCTGAAAGGACAGCATTTAGAAAGTGAAGCAACACTCCATTCACTACGCACAGTGAATTGAAGTGTTGGAACAGACTGCTTCTCTTTCAGAAAAACGCATTTGAGTTTCATGTGAATGTGTGTAAGTAGCTTAAGGCACTTTCAAAGGAAAGTGATTTTCTCTGAAAGGACAGCATTTAGAAAGTGAAGCAACACTCCATTCACTTCGCACAGTGAATTAAAGTGTTGGAACAGACAGCTTCTCTTTCATAGAAACACATTTGAGTTTCCTGTGAATGTGTGTAAGTAGCTTAAGGCACTTTCAAAGGAAAGTGATTTTCTCTGAAAGGACAGCATTTAGAAAGTGAAGCAACACTCCATTCACTTCGCACAGTGAATTGAAGTGTTGGAACAGACAGCTTCTCCTTCGTAGAAACGCATTTGAGTTTCCTGTGAATGTGTGTAAGTAGCTTAAGGCACTTTCAAAGGAAAGTGATTTTCTCTGAAAGGACAGCATTTAGAAAGTGAAACAACACTCCATTCACTTCGCACAGCGAATTGAAGTGTTGGAACAGACTGCTTCTCTTTCAGTGAAACGTATGTGAATTTCTGTTGAATGCTTGTAAGTAGCTTAAGGCACTTTCAAAGGAAAGTGATTTTCTCTGAAAGGACAGCATTTAGAAAGTGAAGCAACACTCCATTCACTGCGCACAGTGAATTGAAGTGTTGGAACAGACTGCTTCTTTTTCAGAGAAACAGATGTGACTTTCTTGTGAATGCTTGTAAGTAGCTTAAGGCAGTTTCAAAAGAGAGTGATTTTCTCTAAAAGGAGAGCATATAGAAAGTGAAGCAACACTCCATTCACTTCGCACAGTGAATTGTAGTGTTGGAACAAACTGCTTCTCTTTCAGAAAAATGCATGTGAGTTTCTTGTGAATGCTTGTAAGTAGCTTAAGGCACTTTAAAGGAAAGTGATTTTCTCTGAAAGGACAGCATTTAGAAAGGGAAGCAACACTCCATTCACTTCACACAGTGAATTGAAATGTTGGAACAGACTGCTTCTCTTTCTGTGATACGCGTGTGAATTTCTGTTGAATGCTTGTAAGTAGCTTAAGGCACTTTCAAAGGAAAGTGATTTTCTCCGAAAGGACAGCATTTAGAAAGTGAAGCAACACTCCATTCAGTTCGCACAGTGAATTGAAGTGTTGGAACAGACAGCTTCTCTTTCATAGAAACGCATTTGAGTTTCCTGTGAATGTGTATAAGTAGCTTAAGGCACTTTCAAAGGAAAGTGATTTTCTCTGAAAGGACAGCATTTAGAAAGTGAAACAACACTCCATTCACTTAGCACAGTGAATTGAAGTGTTGGAGCAGACTGCTTCTCTTTCAGAGAAACGCATGTGAATTTCTGTGGAAAGCTTGTAAGTAGCTTAAGGCACTTTCAAAGGAAAGTGATTTTCTCTGAAAGGAAAGCATTTAGAAAGTGAAGCAACACTCCATTCACTTCGCACAGTGAATTGAAGTGTTGGAACAGACTGCTTCATTTTCAGAGAAACACATGTGAATTTCTATTGAATGCTTGTAAGTAGCTTAAGGCACTTTCAAAGGAAAGTGATTTTCTCTGAAAGGACAGCATTTAGAAAGTGAAGCAACACTCCATTCACTACGCACAGTGAATTGAAGTGTTGGAACAGACTGCTAATCTTTCAGAAAAATGCATGTGAGTTTCTTGTGAATGCTCGTAAGTAGCTTAAGGCACTTTCAAAGGAAAGTGATTGTCTCTGAAAGGACAGCATTTAGAAAGTGAAGCAACACTCCATTCACTTCGCACAGTGAATTGAAGTGTTGGAACAGACTGCTTCTTTTTCAGAGAAACGCATGTGAGTTTCTGTGGAATGCTTGTAAGTAGCTTAAGGCACTTTCAAAGGAAAGTGATTTTCTCTGAAAGGACAGCATTTAGAAAGTGAAGCAACACTCCATTCACTTCGCACAGTGAATTGAAGTGTTGGAACAGACTGCTTCTCTTTCAGTGAAATGCATGTGAATTTCTGTTGAATGCTTGTAAGTAGCTTAAGGCACTTTCAAAGGAAAGTGATTTTCTCTGAAAGGACAGCATTTAGAAAGTGAAGCAACACTCCATTCACTTCGCACAGTGAATTGAAGTGTTGGAACAGACTGCTTCTCTTTCAGAGAAAAGCATGTGAATTTCTGTTGAATGCTTGTAAGTAGCTTAAGGCACTTTAATAGGAAAGTGATTTTCTCTACAGGACAGCATTTAGAAAGTGAAGAGCACTCCATTCACTTCGCACAGTGAATTGAAGTGTTGGAACAGACAGCTTCTCTTTCATAGAAACGCATTTGAGTTTCCTGTGAATGTGTGTAAGTGGCTTAAGGCACTTTCAAAGGAAAGTGATTTTCTCTGAAAGGACAGCATTTAGAAAGTGTAGCAACACTCCATTCACTTCGCACAGTGAATTCAAGTGTTGGAACAGACAGCTTCTCTTTCATAGAAACGCATTTGAGTTTCCTGTGAATGTGGGTAAGTAGCTTAAGGCACTTTCAAAGGGAAGTGATTTTCTCTGAAAGGACAGCATTTAGAAAGTGAAGCAACACTCCATTCACTACGCACAGTGAATTGAAGTGTTGGAATAGACTGCTTCTCTTTCAGAAAAATGCACGTGAGTTTCTTGTGAATGCTTGTAAGTAGCTTAAGGCACTTTCAAAGGAAAGTGATTGTCTCTGAAAGGACAGCATTTAGAAAGTGAAGCAACACTCCATTCACTTCGCACAGTGAATTGAAGTGTTGGAACAGACTGCTTCTTTTTCAGAGAAACACATGTGAATTTCTATTGAATGCTTGTAAGTAGCTTAAGGCACTTTCAAAGGAAAGTGATTTTCTCTGAAAGGACAGCATTTAGAAAGTGAAGCAACACTCCATTCACTACGCACAGTGAATTGAAGTGTTGGAACAGACTGCTTCTCTTTCAGAAAAACGCATTTGAGTTTCCTGTGAATGTGTGTAAGTAGCTTAAGGCACTTTCAAAGGAAAGTGATTTTCTCTGAAAGGACAGCATTTAGAAAGTGAAGCAACACTCCATTCACTTCGCACAGTGAATTAAAGTGTTGGAACAGACAGCTTCTCTTTCATAGAAACACATTTGAGTTTCCTGTGAATGTGTGTAAGTAGCTTAAGGCACTTTCAAAGGAAAGTGATTTTCTCTGAAAGGACAGCATTTAGAAAGTGAAGCAACACTCCATTCACTTCGCACAGTGAATTGAAGTGTTGGAACAGACTGCTTCTCTTTCAGTGAAACTCATGTGATTTTCTGTTGAATGCTTGTAAGTAGCCTAAGGCACTTTCAAAGGAAAGTGATTTTCTCTGAAAGGACAGCATTTAGAAAGTGAAGCAACACTCCATTCACTTCGCACAGTGAATTGAAGTGTTGGAACAGACAGCTTCTCTTTCATAGAAACGCATTTGAGTTTCCTGTGAATGTGTGTAAGTAGCTTAAGGCACTTTCAAAGGAAAGTGATTTTCTCTGAAAGGACAGCATTTAGAAAGTGAAGCAGCACTGCATTCACTTCGCACAGTGAGTTGAAGTGTTGGAACAGACTGCTTCTCTTTCAGTGAAATGCATGTGAATTTCTGTTGAATGCTTGTAAGTAGCTTAAGGCACTTTCAAAGGAAAGTGATTTTCTCTGAAAGGACAGCATTTAGAAAGTGAAGCAACACTCCATTCAATTCGCACAGTGAATTGAAGTGTTGGAACAGACTGCTTCTCTTTCAGTGAAACGCATGTGAATTTCTGTTGAATGCTTGTAAGTAGCCTAAGGCACTTTCAAAGGAAAGTGATTTTCTCTGAAAGGACAGCATTTAGAAAGTTAAACAACACTCCATTCACTTCGCACAGTGAATTGAAGTGTTGGAACAGACAGCTTCTCTTACATAGAAACGCATTTGAGTTTCCTGTGAATGTGTGTAAGTAGCTTAAGGCACTTTCAAGGAAAGTGAGTTTCTCTGAAAGGACAGCATTTAGAAAGTGAAGCAACACTCCATTCACTTCGCACAGTGAATTGAAGTGTTGGAAGAGACAGCTTCTCTTTCATAGAAACGCATTTGAGTTTCCTGTGAATGTGTGTAAGTACCTTAAGGCACTTTCAAAGGAAAGTGATTTTCTCTGAAAGGACAGCATTTAGAAAGTGAAACAACACTCCATTCAGTTAGCACAGTGAATTGAAGTGTTGGAACAGACTGCTTCTCTTTCAGAGAAACGCATGTGAATTTCTGTGGAATGCTTGTAAGTAGCTTAAGGCACTTTCAAAGGAAAGTGATTTTCTCTGAAAGGACAGCATTTAGAAAATGAAACAACACTCCATTCACTTCGCACAGTGAATTGAAGTGTTGGAACAGACTACTTCTCTTTCAGAGAAACAGATATGAGTTTTTTGTGAATGCTTGTAAGTAGCTTAAGGTACTTTCAAAGGAAAGTGATTTTCTCTGAAAGGACAGCATTTAGAAAGTGAAGCAACACTCCATTCACTACGCACAGTGAATTGAAGTGTTGGAATAGACTGCTTCTCTTTCAGAAAAATGCACGTGAGTTTCTTGTGAATGCTTATAAGTAGCTTAAGGCACTTTCAAAGGAAAGTGATTGTCTCTGAAAGGACAGCATTTAGAAAGTGAAGCAACACTCCATTCAGTTCGCACAGTGAATTGAAGTGTTGGAACAGACTGCTTCTTTTTCAGAGAAACACATGTGAATTTCTATTGAATGCTTGTAAGTAGCTTAAGGCACTTTCAAAGGAAAGTGATTTTCTCTGAAAGGACAGCATTTAGAAAGTGAAGCAACACTCCATTCACTACGCACAGTGAATTGAAGTGTTGGAACAGACTGCTTCTCTTTCAGAAAAATGCATGTGAGTTTCTTGTGAATGCTTGTAAGTAGCTTAAGGCACTTTCAAAGGAAAGTGATTTTCTCTGAAAGGACAGCATTTAGAAAGTGAAGCAACACTCCATTCACTTCGCACAGTGAATTGAAGTGTTGGAATAGACTGCTTCTTTTTCAGAGAAACGCATGTGAATTTCTGTGGAATGCTTGTAAGTAGCTTAAGGCACTTTCAAAGGAAAGTGATTTTCTCTGAAAGGACAGCATTTAGAAAGTGAAGCAACACTCCATTCACTACGCACAGTGAATTGAAGTGTTGGAACAGACTGCTTCTCTTTCAGAAAAATGCATGTGAGTTTCTTGTGAATGCTTGTAAGTAGCTTAAGGCACTTTCAAAGGAAAGTGATTTTCTCTGAAAGGACAGCATTTAGAAAGTGAAGCAACACTCCATTCACTTCGCACAGTGAATTGAAGTGTTGGAACAGACTGCTTCTTTTTCAGAGAAACGCATGTGAATTTCTGTGGAATGCGTGTAAGTAGCTTAAGGCACTTTCAAAGGAAAGTGATTTTCTATGAAAGGACAGCATTTAGAAAGTGAAGCAGCACTGCATTCACTTCGCACAGTGAATTGAAGTGTTGGAACAGACTGCTTCTCTTTCAGTGAAATGCATGTGAATTTCTGTTGAATGCTTGTAAGTAGCTTAAGGCACTTTCAAAGGAAAGTGATTTTCTCTGAAAGGACAGCATTTAGAAAGTGAAGCAACACTCCATTCACTTCGCACAGTGAATTGAAGTGTTGAAACAGACAGCTTCTCTTTCATAGAAACGCATTTGAGTTTCCTGTGAATGTGTGTAAGTAGCTTAAGGCACTTTCAAAGGAAAGTGATTTTCTCTGAAAGGACAGCATTTAGAAAGTGAAGCAACACTCCATTCAATTCGCACAGTGAATTGAAGTGTTGGAACAGACTGCTTCTCTTTCAGTGAAACACATGTGAATTTCTGTTGAATGCTTGTAAGTAGCCTAAGGCACTTTCAAAGGTAAGTGATTTTCTCTGAAAGGACAGCATTTAGAAAGTGAAGCAACACTCCATTCACTTCGCACAGTGAATTGAAGTGTTGGACAAGACAGCTTCTCTTTCATAGAAACGCATTTGAGTTTCCTGTGAATGTGTGTAAGTAGCTTAAAGCACTTTCAAAGGAAAGTGATTTTCTCTGAAAGGACAGCATTTCGAAAGTGAAACAACACTCCATTCAGTTAGCACAGTGAATTGAAGTGTTGGAACAGACTGCTTCTCTTTCAGAGAAACGCATGTGAATTTCTGTGGACTGCTTGTAAAAAGCTTAAGGCACTTTCAAAGGAAAGTGATTTTCTCTGAAAGGACAGCATTTAGAAAATGAAACAACACTCCATTCACTTCGCACAGTGAATTGAAGTGTTGGAACAGACTACTTCTCTTTCAGAGAAACAGATATGAGTTTTTTGTGAATGCTTGTAAGTAGCTTAAGGTACTTTCAAAGGAAAGTGATTTTCTCTGAAAGGACAGCATTTAGAAAGTGAAGCAACACTCCATTCACTACGCACAGTGAATTGAAGTGTTGGAATAGACTGCTTCTCTTTCAGATAAATGCACGTGAGTTTCTTGTGAATGCTTGTAAGTAGCTTAAGGCACTTTCAAAGGAAAGCGATTGTCTCTGAAAGGACAGCATTTAGAAAGTGAAGCAACACTACATTCACTTCGCACAGTGAATTGAAGTGTTGGAACAGACTGCTTCTTTTTCAGAGAAACACATGTGAATTTCTATTGAATGCTTGTAAGTAGCTTAAGGCACTTTCAAAGGAAAGTGATTTTCTCTGAAAGGACAGCATTTAGAAAGTGAAGCAACACTCCATTCACTACGCACAGTGAATTGAAGTGTTGGAACAGACTGCTTCTCTTTCAGAAAAATGCATGTGAGTTTCTTGTGAATGCTTGTATGTAGCTTAAGGCACTTTCAAAGGAAAGTGATTTTCTCTGAAAGGACAGCATTTAGAAAGTGAAGCAACACTCCATTCACTGCGCACAGTGAATTGAAGTGTTGGAACAGACTGCTTCTTTTTCAGAGAAACGCATGTGAATTTCTGTGGAATGCTTGTAAGTAGCTTAAGGCACTTTCAAAGGAAAGTGATTTTCTCTGAAAGGACAGCATTTAGAAAGTGAAGCAGCACTGCATTCACTTCGCACAGTGAATTGAAGTGTTGGAACAGAAAGCTTCTCTTTCATAGAAACGCATTTGAGTTTCCTGTGAATGTGTTTATGTAGCTTAAGGCACTTTCAAAGGAAAGTGATTTTCTCTGAAAGGACAGCATTTAGAAAGTGAAGCAACACTCCATTCACTTCGCACAGTGAATTAAAGTGTTGGAACAGACAGCTTCTCTTTCATAGAAACGCATTTGAGTTTCCTGTGAATGTGTGTAAGTAGCTTAAGGCACTTTCAAAGGAAAGTGATTTTCTCTGAAAGGACAGCATTTAGAAAGTGAAGCAACACTCCATTCAATTCGCACAGTGAATTGAAGTGTTGGAACAGACTGCTTCTCTTTCAGTGAAACGCATGTGAATTTCTGTTGAATGCTTGTAAGTAGCCTAAGGCACTTTCAAAGGAAAGTGATTTTCTCTGAAAGGACAGCATTTAGAAAGTTAAACAACACTCCATTCACTTCGCACAGTGAATTGAAGTGTTGGAACAGACAGCTTCTCTTACATAGAAACGCATTTGAGTTTCCTGTGAATGTGTGTAAGTAGCTTAAGGCACTTTCAAGGAAAGTGATTTTCTCTGAAAGGACAGCATTTAGAAAGTGAAGCAACACTCCATTCACTTCGCACAGTGAATTGAAGTGTTGGAAGAGACAGCTTCTCTTTCATAGAAACGCATTTGAGTTTCCTGTGAATGTGTGTAAGTAGCTTAAGGCACTTTCAAAGGAAAGTGATTTTCTCTGAAAGGACAGCATTTAGAAAGTGAAACAACACTCCATTCAGTTAGCACAGTGAATTGAAGTGTTGGAACAGACTGCTTCTCTTTCAGAGAAACGCATGTGAATTTCTGTGGAATGCTTGTAAGTAGCTTAAGGCACTTTCAAAGGAAAGTGATTTTCTCTGAAAGGACAGCATTTAGAAAATGAAACAACACTCCATTCACTTCGCACAGTGAATTGAAGTGTTGGAACAGACTACTTCTCTTTCAGAGAAACAGATATGAGTTTTTTGTGAATGCTTGTAAGTAGCTTAAGGTACTTTCAAAGGAAAGTGATTTTCTCTGAAAGGACAGCATTTAGAAAGTGAAGCAACACTCCATTCACTACGCACAGTGAATTGAAGTGTTGGAATAGACTGCTTCTCTTTCAGAAAAATGCACGTGAGTTTCTTGTGAATGCTTATAAGTAGCTTAAGGCACTTTCAAAGGAAAGTGATTGTCTCTGAAAGGACAGCATTTAGAAAGTGAAGCAACACTCCATTCAGTTCGCACAGTGAATTGAAGTGTTGGAACAGACTGCTTCTTTTTCAGAGAAACACATGTGAATTTCTATTGAATGCTTGTAAGTAGCTTAAGGCACTTTCAAAGGAAAGTGATTTTCTCTGAAAGGACAGCATTTAGAAAGTGAAGCAACACTCCATTCACTACGCACAGTGAATTGAAGTGTTGGAACAGACTGCTTCTCTTTCAGAAAAATGCATGTGAGTTTCTTGTGAATGCTTGTAAGTAGCTTAAGGCACTTTCAAAGGAAAGTGATTTTCTCTGAAAGGACAGCATTTAGAAAGTGAAGCAACACTCCATTCACTTCGCACAGTGAATTGAAGTGTTGGAATAGACTGCTTCTTTTTCAGAGAAACGCATGTGAATTTCTGTGGAATGCTTGTAAGTAGCTTAAGGCACTTTCAAAGGAAAGTGATTTTCTCTGAAAGGACAGCATTTAGAAAGTGAAGCAACACTCCATTCACTACGCACAGTGAATTGAAGTGTTGGAACAGACTGCTTCTCTTTCAGAAAAATGCATGTGAGTTTCTTGTGAATGCTTGTAAGTAGCTTAAGGCACTTTCAAAGGAAAGTGATTTTCTCTGAAAGGACAGCATTTAGAAAGTGAAGCAACACTCCATTCACTTCGCACAGTGAATTGAAGTGTTGGAACAGACTGCTTCTTTTTCAGAGAAACGCATGTGAATTTCTGTGGAATGCTTGTAAGTAGCTTAAGGCACTTTCAAAGGAAAGTGATTTTCTATGAAAGGACAGCATTTAGAAAGTGAAGCAGCACTGCATTCACTTCGCACAGTGAATTGAAGTGTTGGAACAGACTGCTTCTCTTTCAGTGAAATGCATGTGAATTTCTGTTGAATGCTTGTAAGTAGCTTAAGGCACTTTCAAAGGAAAGTGATTTTCTCTGAAAGGACAGCATTTAGAAAGTGAAGCAACACTCCATTCACTTCGCACAGTGAATTGAAGTGTTGAAACAGACAGCTTCTCTTTCATAGAAACGCATTTGAGTTTCCTGTGAATGTGTGTAAGTAGCTTAAGGCACTTTCAAAGGAAAGTGATTTTCTCTGAAAGGACAGCATTTAGAAAGTGAAGCAACACTCCATTCAATTCGCACAGTGAATTGAAGTGTTGGAACAGACTGCTTCTCTTTCAGTGAAACACATGTGAATTTCTGTTGAATGCTTGTAAGTAGCCTAAGGCACTTTCAAAGGAAAGTGATTTTCTCTGAAAGGACAGCATTTAGAAAGTGAAGCAACACTCCATTCACTTCGCACAGTGAATTGAAGTGTTGGACAAGACAGCTTCTCTTTCATAGAAACGCATTTGAGTTTCCTGTGAATGTGTGTAAGTAGCTTAAAGCACTTTCAAAGGAAAGTGATTTTCTCTGAAAGGACAGCATTTCGAAAGTGAAACAACACTCCATTCAGTTAGCACAGTGAATTGAAGTGTTGGAACAGACTGCTTCTCTTTCAGAGAAACGCATGTGAATTTCTGTGGACTGCTTGTAAAAAGCTTAAGGCACTTTCAAAGGAAAGTGATTTTCTCTGAAAGGACAGCATTTAGAAAATGAAACAACACTCCATTCACTTCGCACAGTGAATTGAAGTGTTGGAACAGACTACTTCTCTTTCAGAGAAACAGATATGAGTTTTTTGTGAATGCTTGTAAGTAGCTTAAGGTACTTTCAAAGGAAAGTGATTTTCTCTGAAAGGACAGCATTTAGAAAGTGAAGCAACACTCCATTCACTACGCACAGTGAATTGAAGTGTTGGAATAGACTGCTTCTCTTTCAGATAAATGCACGTGAGTTTCTTGTGAATGCTTGTAAGTAGCTTAAGGCACTTTCAAAGGAAAGCGATTGTCTCTGAAAGGACAGCATTTAGAAAGTGAAGCAACACTACATTCACTTCGCACAGTGAATTGAAGTGTTGGAACAGACTGCTTCTTTTTCAGAGAAACACATGTGAATTTCTATTGAATGCTTGTAAGTAGCTTAAGGCACTTTCAAAGGAAAGTGATTTTCTCTGAAAGGACAGCATTTAGAAAGTGAAGCAACACTCCATTCACTACGCACAGTGAATTGAAGTGTTGGAACAGACTGCTTCTTTTTCAGAAAAATGCATGTGAGTTTCTTGTGAATGCTTGTATGTAGCTTAAGGCACTTTCAAAGGAAAGTGATTTTCTCTGAAAGGACAGCATTTAGAAAGTGAAGCAACACTCCATTCACTGCGCACAGTGAATTGAAGTGTTGGAACAGACTGCTTCTTTTTCAGAGAAACGCATGTGAATTTCTGTGGAATGCTTGTAAGTAGCTTAAGGCACTTTCAAAGGAAAGTGATTTTCTCTGAAAGGACAGCATTTAGAAAGTGAAGCAGCACTGCATTCACTTCGCACAGTGAATTGAAGTGTTGGAACAGAAAGCTTCTCTTTCATAGAAACGCATTTGAGTTTCCTGTGAATGTGTTTATGTAGCTTAAGGCACTTTCAAAGGAAAGTGATTTTCTCTGAAAGGACAGCATTTAGAAAGTGAAGCAACACTCCATTCACTTCGCACAGTGAATTAAAGTGTTGGAACAGACAGCTTCTCTTTCATAGAAACGCATTTGAGTTTCCTGTGAATGTGTGTAAGTAGCTTAAGGCACTTTCAAAGGAAAGTGATTTTCTCTGAAAGGACAGCATTTAGAAAGTGAAGCAACACTCCATTCACTTCGCACAGTGAATTGAAGTGTTGGAACAGACAGCTTCTCTTTCATAGAAACGCATTTGAGTTTCCTGTGAATGTGGGTAAGTAGCTTAAGGCACTTTCAAAGGGAAGTGATTTTCTCTGAAAGGACAGCATTTAGAAAGTGAAGCAACACTCCATTCACTACGCACAGTGAATTGAAGTGTTGGAACAGACTGCTTCTCTTTCAGAAAAATGCATGTGAGTTTCTTGTGAATGCTTGTAAGTAGCTTAAGGTACTTTCAAAGGAAAGTGATTTTCTCTGAAAGGACAGCATTTAGAAAGTGTAGCAACACTCCATTCACTTCGCACAGTGAATTCAAGTGTTGGAACAGACAGCTTCTCTTTCATAGAAACGCATTTGAGTTTCCTGTGAATGTGGGTAAGTAGCTTAAGGCACTTTCAAAGGGAAGTGATTTTCTCTGAAAGGACAGCATTTAGAAAGTGAAGCAACACTCCATTCACTACGCACAGTGAATTGAAGTGTTGGAATAGACTGCTTCTCTTTCAGAAAAATGCACGTGAGTTTCTTGTGAATGCTTGTAAGTAGCTTAAGGCACTTTCAAAGGAAAGTGATTGTCTCTGAAAGGACAGCATTTAGAAAGTGAAGCAACACTCCATTCACTTCGCACAGTGAATTGAAGTGTTGGAACAGACTGCTTCTTTTTCAGAGAAACACATGTGAATTTCTATTGAATGCTTGTAAGTAGCTTAAGGCACTTTCAAAGGAAAGTGATTTTCTCTGAAAGGACAGCATTTAGAAAGTGAAGCAACACTCCATTCACTACGCACAGTGAATTGAAGTGTTGGAACAGACTGCTAATCTTTCAGAAAAATGCATGTGAGTTTCTTGTGAATGCTTGTAAGTAGCTTAAGGCACTTTCAAAGGAAAGTGATTGTCTCTGAAAGGACAGCATTTAGAAAGTGAAGCAACACTCCATTCACTTCGCACAGTGAATTGAAGTGTTGGAACAGACTGCTTCTTTTTCAGAGAAACGCATGTGAGTTTCTGTGGAATGCTTGTAAGTAGCTTAAGGCACTTTCAAAGGAAAGTGATTTTCTCTGAAAGGACAGCATTTAGAAAGTGAAGCAACACTCCATTCACTTCGCACAGTGAATTGAAGTGTTGGAACAGACTGCTTCTCTTTCAGTGAAATGCATGTGAATTTCTGTTGAATGCTTGTAAGTAGCTTAAGGCACTTTCAAAGGAAAGTGATTTTCTCTGAAAGGACAGCATTTAGAAAGTGAAGCAACACTCCATTCACTTCGCACAGTGAATTGAAGTGTTGGAACAGACTGCTTCTCTTTCAGAGAAAAGCATGTGAATTTCTGTTGAATGCTTGTAAGTAGCTTAAGGCACTTTAATAGGAAAGTGATTTTCTCTACAGGACAGCATTTAGAAAGTGAAGCAGCACTCCATTCACTTCGCACAGTGAATTGAAGTGTTGGAACAGACAGCTTCTCTTTCATAGAAACGCATTTGAGTTTCCTGTGAATGTGTGTAAGTAGCTTAAGGCACTTTCAAAGGAAAGTGATTTTCTCTGAAAGGACAGCATTTAGAAAGTGTAGCAACACTCCATTCACTTCGCACAGTGAATTCAAGTGTTGGAACAGACAGCTTCTCTTTCATAGAAACGCATTTGAGTTTCCTGTGAATGTGGGTAAGTAGCTTAAGGCACTTTCAAAGGGAAGTGATTTTCTCTGAAAGGACAGCATTTAGAAAGTGAAGCAACACTCCATTCACTACGCACAGTGAATTGAAGTGTTGGAATAGACTGCTTCTCTTTCAGAAAAATGCACGTGAGTTTCTTGTGAATGCTTGTAAGTAGCTTAAGGCACTTTCAAAGGAAAGTGATTGTCTCTGAAAGGACAGCATTTAGAAAGTGAAGCAACACTCCATTCACTTCGCACAGTGAATTGAAGTGTTGGAACAGACTGCTTCTTTTTCAGAGAAACACATGTGAATTTCTATTGAATGCTTGTAAGTAGCTTAAGGCACTTTCAAAGGAAAGTGATTTTCTCTGAAAGGACAGCATTTAGAAAGTGAAGCAACACTCCATTCACTACGCACAGTGAATTGAAGTGTTGGAACAGACTGCTTCTCTTTCAGAAAAACGCATTTGAGTTTCCTGTGAATGTGTGTAAGTAGCTTAAGGCACTTTCAAAGGAAAGTGATTTTCTCTGAAAGGACAGCATTTAGAAAGTGAAGCAACACTCCATTCACTTCGCACAGTGAATTAAAGTGTTGGAACAGACAGCTTCTCTTTCATAGAAACACATTTGAGTTTCCTGTGAATGTGTGTAAGTAGCTTAAGGCACTTTCAAAGGAAAGTGATTTTCTCTGAAAGGACAGTATTTAGAAAGTGAAGCAACACTCCATTCACTTCGCACAGTGAATTGAAGTGTTGGAACAGACTGCTTCTCTTTCAGTGAAACTCATGTGATTTTCTGTTGAATGCTTGTAAGTAGCCTAAGGCACTTTCAAAGGAAAGTGATTTTCTCTGAAAGGACAGCATTTAGAAAGTGAAGCAACACTCCATTCACTTCGCACAGTGAATTGAAGTGTTGGAACAGACAGCTTCTCTTTCATAGAAACGCATTTGAGTTTCCTGTGAATGTGTGTAAGTAGCTTAAGGCACTTTCAAAGGAAAGTGATTTTCTCTGAAAGGACAGCATTTAGAAAGTGAAGCAGCACTGCATTCACTTCGCACAGTGAGTTGAAGTGTTGGAACAGACTGCTTCTCTTTCAGTGAAATGCATGTGAATTTCTGTTGAATGCTTGTAAGTAGCTTAAGGCACTTTCAAAGGAAAGTGATTTTCTCTGAAAGGACAGCATTTAGAAAGTGAAGCAACACTCCATTCAGTTCGCACAGTGAATTGAAGTGTTGGAACAGACTGCTTCTCTTTCAGTGAAATGCATGTGAATTTCTGTTGAATGCTTGTAAGTAGCTTAAGGCACTTTCAAAGGAAAGTGATTTTCTCTGAAAGGACAGCATTTAGAAAGTGAAGCAACACTCCATTCACTTCGCACAGTGAATTGAAGTGTTGGAACAGACAGCTTCTCTTTCATAGAAACGCATTTGAGTTTCCTGTGAATGTGTGTAAGTAGCTTAAGGCACTTTCAAGGAAAGTGATTTTCTCTGAAAGGACAGCATTTAGAAAGTGAAGCAACACTCCATTCACTTCGCACAGTGAATTGAAGTGTTGGAAGAGACAGCTTCTCTTTCATAGAAACGCATTTGAGTTTCCTGTGAATGTGTGTAAGTAGCTTAAGGCACTTTCAAAGGAAAGTGATTTTCTCTGAAAGGACAGCATTTAGAAAGTGAAACAACACTCCATTCAGTTAGCACAGTGAATTGAAGTGTTGGAACAGACTGCTTCTCTTTCAGAGAAACGCATGTGAATTTCTGTGGAATGCTTGTAAGTAGCTTAAGGCACTTTCAAAGGAAAGTGATTTTCTCTGAAAGGACAGCATTTAGAAAATGAAACAACACTCCATTCACTTCGCACAGTGAATTGAAGTGTTGGAACAGACTACTTCTCTTTCAGAGAAACAGATATGAGTTTTTTGTGAATGCTTGTAAGTAGCTTAAGGTACTTTCAAAGGAAAGTGATTTTCTCTGAAAGGACAGCATTTAGAAAGTGAAGCAACACTCCATTCACTACGCACAGTGAATTGAAGTGTTGGAATAGACTGCTTCTCTTTCAGAAAAATGCACGTGAGTTTCTTGTGAATGCTTGTAAGTAGCTTAAGGCACTTTCAAAGGAAAGTGATTGTCTCTGAAAGGACAGCATTTAGAAAGTGAAGCAACACTCCATTCAGTTCGCACAGTGAATTGAAGTGTTGGAACAGACTGCTTCTTTTTCAGAGAAACACATGTGAATTTCTATTGAATGCTTGTAAGTAGCTTAAGGCACTTTCAAAGGAAAGTGATTTTCTCTGAAAGGACAGCATTTAGAAAGTGAAGCAACACTCCATTCACTACGCACAGTGAATTGAAGTGTTGGAACAGACTGCTTCTCTTTCAGAAAAATGCATGTGAGTTTCTTGTGAATGCTTGTAAGTAGCTTAAGGCACTTTCAAAGGAAAGTGATTTTCTCTGAAAGGACAGCATTTAGAAAGTGAAGCAACACTCCATTCACTTCGCACAGTGAATTGAAGTGTTGGAACAGACTGCTTCTTTTTCAGAGAAACGCATGTGAATTTCTGTGGAATGCTTGTAAGTAGCTTAAGGCACTTTCAAAGGAAAGTGATTTTCTCTGAAAGGACAGCATTTAGAAAGTGAAGCAACACTCCATTCACTACGCACAGTGAATTGAAGTGTTGGAACAGACTGCTTCTCTTTCAGAAAAATGCATGTGAGTTTCTTGTGAATGCTTGTAAGTAGCTTAAGGCACTTTCAAAGGAAAGTGATTTTCTCTGAAAGGACAGCATTTAGAAAGTGAAGCAACACTCCATTCACTTCGCACAGTGAATTGAAGTGTTGGAACAGACTGCTTCTTTTTCAGAGAAACGCATGTGAATTTCTGTGGAATGCTTGTAAGTAGCTTAAGGCACTTTCAAAGGAAAGTGATTTTCTCTGAAAGGACAGCATTTAGAAAGTGAAGCAGCACTGCATTCACTTCGCACAGTGAATTGAAGTGTTGGAACAGACTGCTTCTCTTTCAGTGAAATGCATGTGAATTTCTGTTGAATGCTTGTAAGTAGCTTAAGGCACTTTCAAAGGAAAGTGATTTTCTCTGAAAGGACAGCATTTAGAAAGTGAAGCAACTCTCCATTCACTTCGCACAGTGAATTGAAGTGTTGAAACAGACAGCTTCTCTTTCATAGAAACGCATTTGAGTTTCCTGTGAATGTGTGTAAGTAGCTTAAGGCACTTTCAAAGGAAAGTGATTTTCTCTGAAAGGACAGCATTTAGAAAGTGAAGCAACACTCCATTCAATTCGCACAGTGAATTGAAGTGTTGGAACAGACTGCTTCTCTTTCAGTGAAACACATGTGAATTTCTGTTGAATGCTTGTAAGTAGCCTAAGGCACTTTCAAAGGAAAGTGATTTTCTCTGAAAGGACAGCATTTAGAAAGTGAAGCAACACTCCATTCACTTCGCACAGTGAATTGAAGTGTTGGACAAGACAGCTTCTCTTTCATAGAAACGCATTTGAGTTTCCTGTGAATGTGTGTAAGTAGCTTAAAGCACTTTCAAAGGAAAGTGATTTTCTCTGAAAGGACAGCATTTCGAAAGTGAAACAACACTCCATTCAGTTAGCACAGTGAATTGAAGTGTTGGAACAGACTGCTTCTCTTTCAGAGAAACGCATGTGAATTTCTGTGGACTGCTTGTAAAAAGCTTAAGGCAGTTTCAAAGGAAAGTGATTTTCTCTGAAAGGACAGCATTTAGAAAATGAAACAACACTCCATTCACTTCGCACAGTGAATTGAAGTGTTGGAACAGACTACTTCTCTTTCAGAGAAACAGATATGAGTTTTTTGTGAATGCTTGTAAGTAGCTTAAGGTACTTTCAAAGGAAAGTGATTTTCTCTGAAAGGACAGCATTTAGAAAGTGAAGCAACACTCCATTCACTACGCACAGTGAATTGAAGTGTTGGAATAGACTGCTTCTCTTTCAGATAAATGCACGTGAGTTTCTTGTGAATGCTTGTAAGTAGCTTAAGGCACTTTCAAAGGAAAGCGATTGTCTCTGAAAGGACAGCATTTAGAAAGTGAAGCAACACTACATTCACTTCGCACAGTGAATTGAAGTGTTGGAACAGACTGCTTCTTTTTCAGAGAAACACATGTGAATTTCTATTGAATGCTTGTAAGTAGCTTAAGGCACTTTCAAAGGAAAGCGATTGTCTCTGAAAGGACAGCATTTAGAAAGTGAAGCAACACTACATTCACTTCGCACAGTGAATTGAAGTGTTGGAACAGACTGCTTCTTTTTCAGAGAAACACATGTGAATTTCTATTGAATGCTTGTAAGTAGCTTAAGGCACTTTCAAAGGAAAGTGATTTTCTCTGAAAGGACAGCATTTAGAAAGTGAAGCAACACTCCATTCACTTCGCACAGTGAATTAAAGTGTTGGAACAGACAGCTTCTCTTTCATAGAAACACATTTGAGTTTCCTGTGAATGTGTGTAAGTAGCTTAAGGCACTTTCAAAGGAAAGTGATTTTCTCTGAAAGGACAGCATTTAGAAAGTGATGCAACACTCCATTCACTTCGCACAGTGAATTGAAGTATTGGAACAGACTGCTTCTCTTTCAGTGAAACTCTTGTGAATTTCTGTTGAATGCTTGTAAGTAGCCTAAGGCACTTTCAAAGGAAAGTGATTTTCTCTGAAAGGACAGCATTTAGAAAGTGAAGCAACACTCCATTCACTTCGCACAGTGAATTGAAGTGTTGGACAAGACAGCTTCTCTTTCATAGAAACGCATTTGAGTTTCCTGTGAATGTGTGTAAGTAGCTTAAAGCACTTTCAAAGGAAAGTGATTTTCTCTGAAAGGACAGCATTTCGAAAGTGAAACAACACTCCATTCAGTTAGCACAGTGAATTGAAGTGTTGGAACAGACTGCTTCTCTTTCAGAGAAACGCATGTGAATTTCTGTGGACTGCTTGTAAAAAGCTTAAGGCACTTTCAAAGGAAAGTGATTTTCTCTGAAAGGACAGCATTTAGAAAATGAAACAACACTCCATTCACTTCGCACAGTGAATTGAAGTGTTGGAACAGACTACTTCTCTTTCAGAGAAACAGATATGAGTTTTTTGTGAATGCTTGTAAGTAGCTTAAGGCACTTTCAAAGGAAAGTGATTTTCTCTGAAAGGACAGCATTTAGAAAGTGAAGCAACACTCCATTCACTACGCACAGTGAATTGAAGTGTTGGAATAGACTGCTTCTCTTTCAGATAAATGCACGTGAGTTTCTTGTGAATGCTTGTAAGTAGCTTAAGGCACTTTCAAAGGAAAGCGATTGTCTCTGAAAGGACAGCATTTAGAAAGTGAAGCAACACTACATTCACTTTGCACAGTGAATTGAAGTGTTGGAACAGACTGCTTCTTTTTCAGAGAAACACATGTGAATTTCTATTGAATGCTTGTAAGTAGCTTAAGGCACTTTCAAAGGAAAGTGATTTTCTCTGAAAGGAGAGCATTTAGAAAGTGAAGCAACACTCCATTCACTACGCACAGTGAATTGAAGTGTTGGAACAGACTGCTTCTCTTTCAGAAAAATGCATGTGAGTTTCTTGTGAATGCTTGTATGTAGCTTAAGGCACTTTCAAAGGAAAGTGATTTTCTCTGAAAGGACAGCATTTAGAAAGTGAAGCAACACTCCATTCACTGCGCACAGTGAATTGAAGTGTTGGAACAGACTGCTTCTTTTTCAGAGAAACGCATGTGAATTTCTGTGGAATGCTTGTAAGTAGCTTAAGGCACTTTCAAAGGAAAGTGATTTTCTCTGAAAGGACAGCATTTAGAAAGTGAAGCAGCACTGCATTCACTTCGCACAGTGAATTGAAGTGTTGGAACAGAAAGCTTCTCTTTCATAGAAACGCATTTGAGTTTCCTGTGAATGTGTGTAAGTAGCTTAAGGCACTTTCAAAGGAAAGTGATTTTCTCTGAAAGGACAGCATTTAGAAAGTGAAGCAACACTCCATTCACTTCGCACAGTGAATTAAAGTGTTGGAACAGACAGCTTCTCTTTCATAGAAACACATTTGAGTTTCCTGTGAATGTGTGTAAGTAGCTTAAGGCACTTTCAAAGGAAAGTGATTTTCTCTGAAAGGACAGCATTTAGAAAGTGAAGCAACACTCCATTCACTTCGCACAGTGAATTGAAGTGTTGGAACAGACTGCTTCTCTTTCAGTGAAACTCATGTGAATTTCTGTTGAATGCTTGTAAGTAGCCTAAGGCACTTTCAAAGTAAAGTGATTTTCTCTGAAAGGACAGCATTTAGAAAGTGAAGCAACACTGCATTCACTTCGCACAGTGAATTGAAGTGTTGGAACAGACAGCTTCTCTTTCATAGAAACGCATTTGAGTTTCCTGTGAATGTGTGTAAGTAGCTTAAGGCACTTTCAAAGGAAAGTGATTTTCTCTGAAAGGACAGCATTTAGAAAGTGAAGCAGCACTGCATTCACTTCGCACAGTGAGTTGAAGTGTTGGAACAGACTGCTTCTCTTTCAGTGAAATGCATGTGAATTTCTGTTGAATGCTTGTAAGTAGCTTAAGGCACTTTCAAAGGAAAGTGATTTTCTCTGAAAGGACAGCATTTAGAAAGTGAAGCAACACTCCATTCAGTTCGCACAGTGAATTGAAGTGTTGGAACAGACTGCTTCTCTTTCAGTGAAATGCATGTGAATTTCTGTTGAATGCTTGTAAGTAGCTTAAGGCACTTTCAAAGGAAAGTGATTTTCTCTGAAAGGACAGCATTTAGAAAGTGAAGCAACACTCCATTCACTTCGCACAGTGAATTGAAGTGTTGGAACAGACAGCTTCTCTTTCATAGAAACGCATTTGAGTTTCCTGTGAATGTGTGTAAGTAGCTTAAGGCACTTTCAAAGGAAAGTGATTTTCTCTGAAAGGACAGCATTTAGAAAGTGAAGCAACACTCCATTCAATTCGCACAGTGAATTGAAGTGTTGGAACAGACTGCTTCTCTTTCAGTGAAACGCATGTGAATTTCTGTTGAATGCTTGTAAGTAGCCTAAGGCACTTTCAAAGGAAAGTGATTTTCTCTGAAAGGACAGCATTTAGAAAGTGAAACAACACTCCATTCACTTCGCACAGTGAATTGAAGTGTTGGAACAGACAGCTTCTCTTTCATAGAAACGCATTTGAGTTTCCTGTGAATGTGTGTAAGTAGCTTAAGGCACTTTCAAAGGAAAGTGATTTTCTCTGAAAGGACAGCATTTAGAAAGTGAAACAACACTCCATTCAGTTAGCACAGTGAATTGAAGTGTTGGAACAGACTGCTTCTCTTTCAGAGAAACGCTTGTGAATTTCTGTGGAATGCTTGTAAGTAGCTTAAGGCACTTTCAAAGGAAAGTGATTTTCTCTGAAAGGACAGCATTTAGAAAATGAAACAACACTCCATTCACTTCGCACAGTGAATTGAAGTGTTGGAACAGACTACTTCTCTTTCAGAGAAACAGATATGAGTTTTTTGTGAATGCTTGTAAGTAGCTTAAGGTACTTTCAAAGGAAAGTGATTTTCTCTGAAAGGACAGCATTTAGAAAGTGAAGCAACACTCCATTAACTACGCACAGTGAATTGAAGTGTTGGAATAGACTGCTTCTCTTTCAGAAAAATGCACGTGAGTTTCTTGTGAATGCTTGTAAGTAGCTTAAGGCACTTTCAAAGGAAAGTGACTGTCTCTGAAAGGACAGCATTTAGAAAGTGAAGCAACACTCCATTCAGTTCGCACAGTGAATTGAAGTGTTGGAACAGACTGCTTCTTTTTCAGAGAAACGCATGTGAATTTCTATTGAATGCTTGTAAGTAGCTTAAGGCACTTTCAAAGGAAAGTGATTTTCTCTGAAAGGACAGCATTTAGAAAGTGAAGCAACACTCCATTCACTACGCACAGTGAATTGAAGTGTTGGAACAGACTGCTTCTCTTTCAGAAAAATGCATGTGAGTTTCTTGTGAATGCTTGTAAGTAGCTCAAGGCACTTTCAAAGGAAAGTGATTTTCTCTGAAAGGACAGCATTTAAAAAGTGAAGCAACACTCCATTCACTACGCACAGTGAATTGAAGTGTTGGAACAGACTGCTTCTCTTTCAGAAAAATGCATGTGAGTTTCTTGTGAATGCTTGTAAGTAGCTCAAGGCACTTTCAAAGGAAAGTGATTTTCTCTGAAAGGACAGCATTTAGAAAGTGAAGCAACACTCCATTCACTTCGCACAGTGAATTGAAGTGTTGGAACAGACTGCTTCTCTTTCAGTGAAACTCATTTGAATTTCTGTTGAATGCTTGTAAGTAGCCTAAGGCACTTTCAAAGGAAAGTGATTTTCTCTGAAAGGACAGCATTTAGAAAGTGAAGCAACACTCCATTCACTTCGCACAGTGAATTGAAGTGTTGGAACAGACTGCTTCTCTTTCAGAGAAACGGATGTGAGTTTTTTGTGAATGCTTGTAAGTAGCTTAAGGCACTTTCAAAGGAAAGTGATTTTCTCTGAAAGGACAGCATTTATAAAGTGAAGCAACTCTCCATTCACTTCGCACAGTGAATTGAAGTGTTGGAACAGACTGCTTCTTTTTCATAGAAACACATGTGAATTTCTGTAAATGCTTGTAAGTAGCTGAAGGCACTTTTAAAGGAAAGTGATTTTCTCTGAAAGGACAGCATTTAGAAAGTGAAGCAACACTCCATTCACTTCGCACAGTGAATTGAAGTGTTGGAACAGACAGCTTCTCTTTCATAGAAACGCATTTGAGTTTCCTGTGAATGTGTGTAAGTAGCTTAAGGCACTTTCAAAGGAAAGTGATTTTCTCTGAAAGGACAGCATTAAGAAAGTTAAGCAACACTCCATTCTCTTCGCACAGTGAATTGAAGTGTTGGAACAGACTGCTTCACTTTCAGAGAATTGTATGTGAGTTTCTTGTGAATGCTTGTAAGTTGCTTAAGGCAGTTTCAAAAGAGAGTGAATTTCTCTAAAAGGAGAGCATTTAGAAAGTGAAGCAACACTCCATTCACTTCGCACAGTGAATTGAAGTGTTGGAACAGACTGCTTCTTTTTCAGAGAAACAGATGTGACTTTCTTGTGAATGCTTGTAAGTAGCTTAAGGCAGTTTCAAAAGAGAGTGATTTTCTCTAAAAGGAGAGCATATAGAAAGTGAAGCCACACTCCATTCACTTCGCACAGTGAATTGTAGTGTTGGAACAAACTGCTTCTCTTTCAGAAAAATGCATGTGAGTTTCTTGTGAATGCTTGTAAGTAGCTTAAGGCACTTTCAAAGGAAAGTGATTTTCTCTGAAAGGACAGCATTTAGAAAGTGAAGCAACACTCCATTCACTTCGCACAGTGAATTGAAGTGTTGGAGCAGACTGCTTCTCTTTCAGAGAAACGCATGTGAATTTCTGTGGAATGCTTGTAAGTAGCTTAAGGCACTTTCAAAGGAAAGTGATTTTCTCTGAAAGGACAGCATTTAGAAAGTGAAGCAACACTCCATTCACTTCGCACAGTGAATTGTAGTGTTGGAACAAACTGCTTCTCTTTCAGAAAAATGCATGTGAGTTTCTTGTGAATGTGTATAAGTAGCTTAAGGCACTTTCAAAGGAAAGTGATTTTCTCTGAAAGGACAGCATTTAGAAAGTGAAACAACACTGCATTCACTTAGCACAGTGAATTGAAGTGTTGGAGCAGACTGCTTCTCTTTCAGAGAAACGCATGTGAATTTCTGTGGAATGCTTGTAAGTAGCTTAAGGCACTTTCAAAGGAAAGTGATTTTCTCTGAAAGGACAGCATTTAGAAAGTGAAGCAACACTCCATTCACTTGGCACAGTGAATTGAAGTGTTGGAACAGACTGCTTCATTTTCAGAGAAACACATGTAAATTTCTATTGAATGATTGTAAGTAGCTTAAGGCACTTTCAAAGGAAAGTGATTTTCTCTGAAAGAACAGCATTTAGAAAGTGAAGCAACACTCCATTCACTTCGCACAGTGAATTGAAGTGTTGGAACAGACTGCTAATCTTTCACAAAAATGCATGTGAGTTTCTTGTGAATGCTTGTAAGTAGCTTAAGGCACTTTCAAAGGAAAGTGATTGTCTCTGAAAGGACAGCATTTAGAAAGTGAAGCAACACTCCATTCACTTCGCACAGTGAATTGAAGTGTTGGAACAGACTGCTTCTTTTTCAGAGAAACGCATGTGAGTTTCTGTGGAATGCTTGTAAGTAGCTTAAGGCACTTTCAAAGGAAAGTGATTTTCTCTGAAAGGACAGCATTTAGAAAGTGAAGCAACACTCCATTCACTTCGCACAGTGAATTGAAGTGTTGGAACAGACTGCTTCTCTTTCATTGAAATGCATGTGAATTTCTGTTGAATGCTTGTAAGTAGCTTAAGGCACTTTCAAAGGAAAGTGATTTTCTCTGAAAGGACAGCATTTAGAAAGTGAAGCAACACTCCATTCACTTCGCACAGTGAATTGAAGATTTGGAATAGACTGCTTCTCTTTCAGTGAAACGCATGTGAATTTCTGTTGAATGCTTGTAAGTAGCTTAAGGCACTTTAATAGGAAAGTGATTTTCTCTGAAAGGACAGCATTTAGAAAGTGAAGCAACACTCCATTCACTTCGCACAGTGAATTGAAGTGTTGGAACAGACAGCTTCTCTTTCATAGAAACGCATTTGAGTTTCCTGTGAATGTGTGTAAGTAGCTTAAGGCACTTTCAAAGGAAAGTGATTTTCTCTGAAAGGACAGCATTTAGAAAGTGAAACAACACTCCATTCACTTCGCAAAGCGAATTGAAGTGTTGGAACAGACTGCTTCTCTTTCAGTGAAACGCATGTGAATTTCTGTTGAATGCTTGTAAGTAGCTTAAGGCACTTTCAAAGGAAAGTGATTTTCTCTGAAAGGACAGCATTTAGAAAGTGAAGCAACACTCCATTCACTGCGCACAGTGAATTGAAGTGTTGGAACAGACTGCTTCTTTTTCAGAGAAACAGATGTGACTTTCTTGTGAATGCTTGTAAGTAGCTTAAGGCAGTTTCAAAAGAGAGTGATTTTCTCTAAAAGGAGAGCATATAGAAAGTGAAGCAACACTACATTCACTTCGCACAGTGAATTGTAGTGTTGGAACAAACTGCTTCTCTTTCAGAAAAATGCATGTGAGTTTCTTGTGAATGCTTGTAAGTAGCTTAAGGCACTTTAAATGAAAGTGATTTTCTCTGAAAGGACAGCATTTAGAAAGGGAAGCAACACTCCATTCACTTCACACAGTGAATTGAAATGTTGGAACAGACTGCTTCTCTTTCTGTGATACGCGTGTGAATTTCTGTTGAATGCTTGTAAGTAGCTTAAGGCACTTTCAAAGGAAAGTGATTTTCTCTGAAAGGACAGCATTTAGAAAGTGAAGCAACACTCCATTCACTTCGCACAGTGAATTGAAGTGTTGGAACAGACAGCTTCTCTTTCATAGAAACGCATTTGAGTTTCCTGTGAATGTGTATAAGTAGCTTAAGGCACTTTCAAAGGAAAGTGATTTTCTCTGAAAGGACAGCATTTAGAAAGTGAAACAACACTCCATTCACTTAGCACAGTGAATTGAAGTGTTGGAGCAGACTGCTTCTCTTTCAGAGAAACGCATGTGAATTTCTGTGGAAAGCTTGTAAGTAGCTTAAGGCACTTTCAAAGGAAAGTGATTTTCTCTGAAAGGAAAGCATTTAGAAAGTGAAGCAACACTCCATTCACTTCGCACAGTGAATTGAAGTGTTGGAACAGACTGCTTCATTTTCAGAGAAACACATGTGAATTTCTATTGAATGCTTGTAAGTAGCTTAAGGCACTTTCAAAGGAAAGTGATTTTCTCTGAAAGGACAGCATTTAGAAAGTGAAGCAACACTCCATTCACTACGCACAGTGAATTGAAGTGTTGGAACAGACTGCTAATCTTTCAGAAAAATGCATGTGAGTTTCTTGTGAATGCTTGTAAGTAGCTTAAGGCACTTTCAAAGGAAAGTGATTGTCTCTGAAAGGACAGCATTTAGAAAGTGAAGCAACACTCCATTCACTTCGCACAGTGAATTGAAGTGTTGGAACAGACTGCTTCTTTTTCAGAGAAACGCATGTGAGTTTCTGTGGAATGCTTGTAAGTAGCTTAAGGCACTTTCAAAGGAAAGTGATTTTCTCTGAAAGGACAGCATTTAGAAAGTGAAGCAACATTCCATTCACTTCGCACAGTGAATTGAAGTGTTGGAACAGACTGCTTCTTTTTCAGAGTAACATATGTGACTTTCTTGTGAATGCTTGTAAGTAGCTTAAGGCAGTTTCAAAAGAGAGTGATTTTCTCTAAAAGGAGAGCATATAGAAAGTGAAGCAACACTCCATTCACTTCGCACAGTGAATTGTAGTGTTGGAACAAACTGCTTCTCTTTCAGAAAAATGCACGTGAGTTTCTTGTGAATGCTTGTAAGTAGCTTAAGGCACTTTCAAAGGAAAGTGATTTTCTCTGATAGGACAGCATTTAGAAAGTGAAGCAACACTCCATTCACTTCACACAGTGAATTGAAGTGTTGGAACAGACTGCTTCTCTTTCAGTGATACGCGTGTGAATTTCTTGTGAATGCTTGTAAGTAGCTTAAGGCACTTTCAAAGGAAAGTGATTTTCTCTGAAAGGACAGCATTTAGAAAGTGAAGCAACACTCCATTCACTTCGCACAGTGAATTGAAGTGTTGGAACAGACAGCTTCTCTTTCATAGAAATGCATTTGAGTTTCCTGTGAATGTGTATAAGTAGCTTAAGGCACTTTCAAAGGAAAGTGATTTTCTCTGAAAGGACAGCATTTAGAAAGTGAAACAACACTCCATTCACTTAGCACAGTGAATTGAAGTGTTTGAGCAGACTGCTTCTCTTTCAGAGAAACGCATGTGAATTTCTGTGGAATGCTTGTAAGTAGCTTAAGGCACTTTCAAAGGAAAGTGATTTTCTCTGAAAGGACAGCATTTAGAAAGTGAAGCAACACTCCATTCACTTGGCACAGTGAATTGAAGTGTTGGAACAGACTGCTTCATTTTCAAGAAACACATGTGAATTTCTATTGAATGATTGTAAGTAGCTTAAGGCACTTTCAAAGGAAAGTGATTTTCTCTGAAAGGACAGCATTTAGAAAGTGAAGCAACACTCCATTCCCTTCGCACAGTGAATTGAAGTGTTGGAACAGACTGCTTCTCTTTCAGAGAAACAGTTGTGAGTTTCTTGTGAATGCTTGTAAGTTCCTTAAGGCAGTTTTAAAAGACAGCGATTTTCTCTAAAAGGAGAGCATTTAGAAAGTGAAGCAACACACCATTCACTCGCACAGTGAATTGAAGTGTTAAAACAGAGTGCTGCTCTTTCAGAAAAATGCATGTGAGTTTCTTGTGAATGCTTGTAAGTAGCTTAAGGCCCTTTCAAAGGAAAATGATTTTCTCTGAAAGGACAGCATTTAGAAAGTGAAGCCACACTCCATTCACTTCGCACAGTGAATTGAAGTGTTGGAACAGACTGCATCACTTTCAGAGAAACGCATGTGAATTTCTGTTAAATGCTTATAAGTAGCTTAAGGCACGTTCAAAGGAAAGTGATTTTCTCTGAAAGGACAGCATTTAGAAAGTGAATCATCACTCCATTCACTTCGCACAGTGAATTGAAGTGTTGGAACAGACTGCTTCTCTTTCAGAGAAACAGATGTGAGTTTCTTGTGAATGCTTGTAAGTAGCTTAAGGCAGTTTCAAAAGAGAGTGATTTTCTCTAAAAGGAGAGCATTTAGAAAGTGAAGCAACACACCATTCACTTCGCACAGTGAATTGAAGTGCTGGAACAGACTGCTGCTCTTTCAGAAAAATGCATGTGAGTTTCTTGTGAATGCTTGTAAGAAGCTTAAGGCACTTTCAAAGGAAAGTGATTTTCTCTGAAAGGACAGCATTTAGAAAGTGAAGCAACACTCCATTCACGACGCACAGTGAATTGAAGTGTTGGAACAGACTACTTCTCTTTCAGAGAAACGGATGTGAGTTTTTTGTGAATGCTTGTTAGTAGCTTAAGGCACTCTCAAAGGAAAGTGATTTTCTCTGAAAGGACAGCATTTAGAAAGTGAAGCAACACTCCATTCACTTCAAACAGTGAAATGAAGTGTTGGTACAGACTGCTTCTCTTTCAGAGAAACGCATGTGAATTTCTGTTAAATACTTGTTAGTAGCTTAAGGCACTTTCAAAGGAAAGTGATTTTCTTTGAAAGGACAGCATTTAGAAAGTGAAGCTACACTCCATTCACTTGGCACAGTGAATTGAAGTGTTGGAACAGACTGCTTCTCTTTAAGAAAAATGCATGTGAGTTTCTGTTGAATGCTTGTAAGTAGCTTAAGGCTCTTTCAAAGGAAAGTGATTTTCTCTAAAAGGACAGCATTTAGAAAGTGAAGCAACACTCCATTCACTACGCACAGTGAATTGAAGTGTTGGAACAGACTACTTCTCTTTCAGAGAATCGGATGTGGGTTTTTTGGGAATGCTTGTAAGTAGCTTAAGGCACTTTCAAAGGAAAGTGATTTTCTCTAAAAGGAGAGCATTTAGAAAGTGAAGCAACACACCATTCACTCGCACAGTGAATTGAAGTGTTGGAACAGACTGCTGCTCTTTCAGAAAAATGCATGTGAGTTTCTTGTGAATGCTTGTAATTAGCTTAAGGCCCTTTCAAAGGAAAGTGATTTTCTCTGAAAGGACAGCATTTAGAAAGTGAAACCATACTCCATTCATTTCGCACAGTGAATTGAAGTGTTGGAACAGACTGCATCACTTTCAGAGAAATGCATCTGAATTTCTGTTAAATGCTTGTAAGTAGCTTAAGGCACGTTCAAAGGAAAGTGATTTTCTCTGAAAGGACAGCATTTAGAAAGTGAAGCAACACTCCATTCACTTCGCACAGTGAATTGAAGTGTTGGAACAGACTGCATCACTTTCAGAGAAACGCGTGTGAATTTCTCTTAAATGCTTGTAAGTAGCTTAAGGTACTTTCAAAGGAAAGTGATTTTCTCTGAAAGGACAGCATTTATAAAGTGAAGCAACACTCCATTCCCTTCGCACAGTGAATTGAAGTGTTGGAACAGACTGCTTCTCTTTCAGAGAAACAGTTGTGAGTTTCTTGTGAATGCTTGTAAGTAGCTTAAGGCAGTTTCAAAAGAGAGCGATTTTCTCTAAAAGGAGAGCATTTAGAAAGTGAAGCAACACACCATTCACTCGCACAGTGAATTGAAGTGTTGGAACAGAGTGCTGCTCTTTCAGAAAAATGCATGTGAGTTTCTTGTGAATGCTTGTAAGTAGCTTAAGGCCCTTTCAAAGGAAAATGATTTTCTCTGAAAGGACAGCATTTAGAAAGTGAAGCCACACTCCATTCACATCGCACAGTGAATTGAAGTGTTGGAACAGACTGCATCACTTTCAGAGAAACGCATGTGAATTTCTGTTAAATGCTTATAAGTAGCTTAAGGCACGTTCAAAGGAAAGTGATTTTCTCTGAAAGGACAGCATTTAGAAAGTGAATCATCACTCCATTCACTTCGCACAGTGAATTGAAGTGTTGGAACCGACTGCTTCTCTTTCAGAGAAACAGATGTGAGTTTCTTGTGAATGCTTGTAAGTAGCTTAAGGCAGTTTCAAAAGAGAGTGATTTTCTCTAAAAGGAGAGCATTTAGAAAGTGAAGCAACACAGCATTCACTTCGCACAGTGAATTGAAGTGCTGGAACAGTCTGCTGCTCTTTCAGAAAAATGCATGTGAGTTTCTTGTGAATGCTTGTAAGAAGCTTAAGGCACTTTCAAAGGAAAGTGATTTTCTCTGAAAGGACAGCATTTAGAAAGTGAAGCAACACTCCATTCACGACGCACAGTGAATTGAAGTGTTGGAACAGACTACTTCTCTTTCAGAGAAACGGATCTGAGTTTTTTGTGAATGCTTGTTAGTAGCTTAAGGCACTCTCAAAGTAAAGTGATTTTCTCTGAAAGGACAGCATTTAGAAAGTGAAGCAACACTCCATTCACTTCGAACAGTGAAATGAAGTGTTGGTACAGACTGCTTCTCTTTCAGAGAAACGCATGTGAATTTCTGTTAAATACTTGTAAGTAGCTTAAGGCACTTTCAAAGGAAAGTGATTTTTTTGAAAGGACAGCATTTAGAAAGTGAAGCTACACTCCATTCACTTGGCACAGTGAATTGAAGTGTTGGAACAGACTGCTTCTCTTTCAGAAAAATGCATGTGAGTTTCTTTTGAATGCTTGAATGTAGCTTAAGGCTCTTTCAAAAGAAAGTGATTTTCTCTGAAATGACAGCATTTAGAAAGTGAAGCAACATTCCATTCACTTCGCACAGTGAATTGAAGTGTTGGAACAGACTGCTTCTCTTTCAGAGAAACAGATGTGAGTTTCTTGTGAATGCTTGTAAGTAGCTTATGGCAGTTTCAAAAGAGAGTGATTTTCTCTAAAAGGAGAGCATTTAGAAAGTGAAGCCACACTCCATTCACTTGGCACAGTGAATTGAAGTGTTGGAACAGACTGCTTCTCTTTCAGAAAAATGCATGTGAGTTTCTTTTGAATGCTTGTAAGTAGCTTAAGGCACTTTCAAAGGAAAGTGATTTTCTCTGAAAGGACAGCATTTAGAAAGTGAAGCAACACTCCATTCACTACGCACAGTGAATTGAAGTATTGGAACAGACTACTTCTCTTTCAGAGAAACGGATGTGAGTTTTTTGGAATGCTTGTAAGTAGCATAAGGCACTTTCAAAGGAAAGTGATTTTCTCTGAAAGGACAGCATTTAGAAAGTGAAGCCACACTCCATTTACTTCGCACAGTGAATTGAAGTGTTGGAACAGACTTCTTCTCTTTCAGAGAAACGGATGTGAGTTTTTTGTGAATGCTTGTAAGTAGCTAAGGCACTTTCAAAGGAAAGTGATTTTCTCTGAAATGACAGCATTTAGAAAGTGAAGCAACACTCCATTCACTTCGCACAGTGAATTGAAGTGTTGGAACAGACTGCTTCTCTTTCAGAGAAACGCATGTGAATTTCTGTTGAATTCTAGTATGTAGCTTAAGGCATTTTCAAAGGAAAGTGATTTTCTCTGATAGGACAGCATTTAGAAAGAGAAGCAACACTCCATTCACTTCGCACAATGAATTGAAGTGTTGGAACAGACTGCCTCTCTTTCAGAAAAATGCATGTGAGTTTCTTTTGAATGCTTGTAAGTAGCTTAAGGCTCTTTCAAAGGAGAATGATTTTCTCTAAAAGGACAGCATTTAGAAAGTGAAGCAACACTCCATTCACTACGCACAGTGAATTGAAGTGTTGGAACAGACTACTTCTCTTTCAGAGAAACGGCTGTGAGTTGTTTGTGAATGCTTGGAAGTAGCATAAGGCACTTTCAAAGGAAAGTGATTTTCTCTGAAAGGACAGCATTTAGAAAGTGAAGCAACTCTCCATTCACTACGCACAGTGAATTGAAGTGTTGGAACAGACTACTTCTCTTTCAGAGAAATGCATGTGAGTTTCTGGTGAATGCTTGAAAGTTTCTTAAGGCACTTTCAAACAAAAGTGATTTTCTCTGAAAGGACAGCATTTAGAAAGTGAAGCAACACTCCATTCACTTCGCACAGTGAATTGAAGTGTTGGAAGAGACTGCTTCTGTTTCAGAGAAACGCATGTGAGTTTTTTGTGATTGCTTAAAAGTAGTTTAAGGCACTTTCAAAGGAAAGTGATTTTCTCTGAAAGGACAGCATTTAGAAAGTGAAGCAACACTCCATTCACTTCGCACAGTGAATTGAAGTGTTGGAACAGACTGCTTCTCTTTCAGAGAAACGCATGTGAGTTTCTTCCTAATGCTTGCAAGTAACTTAAGGCACTATCAAAGGAAAGTGATTTTCTCTGAAAGGACAGCATTTAGAAAGTGAAGCAACACTCCATTCACTTCGTACACTGACTTTAAGTTTTGGAACAGACTGCTTCTATTTCAGAGAAATGCATGTGAATTTCTGGTGAATGCTTGAAAGTAGCTTAAGGCACTTTCAAAGGAAAGTGATTTTCTCTGAAAGAACAGCATTGAAAAGGTGAAGCAACACTCCATTCACTTTGCACAGTGAATTGAAGTGTTGGAACCGACTGCTTCTCTTTCAGAGAAATGCATGTGAGTTTCTGTTGAATGCTTGTAAGTAGCTTAAGGCTCTTTCAAAGGAAAGTGATTTTCTCTGAAAGGAGAGCATTTAGAAAGTGAAGCAACACTCCATTCACTTCGCACAGTGAATTGAAGTGTTGGAAGAGAAGGCTTCTCTTTCAGAGAAATGCATGTGAGTTTCTTGTGAATGCGTGAAAGTTGCTTAAGGCACTTTCAAACAAAAGTGATTTTCTCTGAAAGTACAGCATTTAGAAAGTGAAGCAACACTCCATTCACTTCGCACAGTGAATTGAAGTGTTGGAACAGACTGCTTCTCTTTCAGAGAAGCGCATGTGAGTTTCTGGTGAATGCTTGTAAGTAGTTTAAGGCACTTTCAAAGGAAAGTGATTTTCTCTGAAAGGACAGCATTTAGAAAGTGAAGCAACACTCCATTCACTTCGCACAGTGAATTGAAGTGTTGGAACAGACTGCTTCTCTTTCAGAGAAACGCATGTGAGTTTCTTCCTAATGCTTGCAAGTAACTTAAGGCACTATCAAAGGAAAGTGATTTTCTCTGAAAGGACAGCATTTAGAAAGTGAAGCAACACTCCATTCACTTCGTACACTGACTTTAAGTGTTGGAACAGACTGCTTCTATTTCAGAGAAATGCATGTGAATTTCTGGTGAATGCTTGAAAGTAGCTTAAGGCACTTTCAAAGGAAAGTGATTTTCTCTGAAAGAACAGCATTGAAAAGGTGAAGCAACACTCCATTCACTTTGCACAGTGAATTGAAGTGTTGGAACCGACTGCTTCTCTTTCAGAGAAATGCATGTGAGTTTCTGTTGAATGCTTGTAAGTAGCTTAAGGCTCTTTCAAAGGAAAGTGATTTTCTCTGAAAGGAGAGCATTTAGAAAGTGAAGCAACACTCCATTCACTTCGCACAGTGAATTGAAGTGTTGGAAGAGAAGGCTTCTCTTTCAGAGAAATGCATGTGAGTTTCTTGTGAATGCGTGAAAGTTGCTTAAGGCACTTTCAAACAAAAGTGATTTTCTCTGAAAGTACAGCATTTAGAAAGTGAAGCAACACTCCATTCACTTCGCACAGTGAATTGAAGTGTTGGAACAGACTGCTTCTCTTTCAGAGAAACGCATGTGAGTTTCTTCCTAATGCTTGCAAGTAACTTAAGGCACTATCAAAGGAAAGTGATTTTCTCTGAAAGGACGGCATTTAGAAAGTGAAGCAACACTCCATTCACTTCGCACAGTGAATTGAAGTGTTGGAACAGACTGCTTCTCTTTCAGAGAAGCGCATGTGAGTTTCTGGTGAATGCTTGAAAGTAGCTTAAGGCACTTTCAAAGGAAAGTGATTTTCTCTGAAAGTACAGCATTTAGAAAGTGAAGCAACACTCCATTCACTTCGCACAGTGAATTGAAGTGTTGGAACAGACTGCTTCTCTTTCAGAGAAACGCATGTGAGTTTCCTCCTAATGCTTGTAAGTAGCTTAAGGCACTTTCAAAGGAAAGTGATTTTCTCTGAAAGAACAGCATTTAGAAAGTGAAGCAACACTCCATTCACTTCGCACACTGAATTGAAGTGTTGGAACAGACTCCTTCTCTTTCAGAGAAACAGATGTGAGTTTCTTCTGAATGCTTGTAAGTAGATTAAGGCAGTTTCAAAGGAAAGTGATTTTCTCTGAAAGGACAGCATTTAGAAAGTGAAGCAACACTCCATTCACTTCGCACACTGAAAGAAGTTTTGGAACAGACTGCTTCTCTTTCAGAGAAACGCATGTGAGTTTCCTCCTAATGCTTGTAAGTAGCTTAAGGCACTTTCAAAGGAAAGTGATTTTCTCTGAAAGGACGGCATTTAGAAAGTGAAGCAACACTCCATTCACTTCGCACAGTGAATTGAAGTGTTGGAACAGACTGCTTCTCTTTCAGAGAAGCGCATGTGAGTTTCTGGTGAATGCTTGAAAGTAGCTTAAGGCACTTTCAAAGGAAAGTGATTTTCTCTGAAAGTACAGCATTTAGAAAGTGAAGCAACACTCCATTCACTTCGCACAGTGAATTGAAATGTTGGAACAGACTGCTTCTCTTTCAGAGAAACGCATGTGAGTTTCCTCCTAATGCTTGTAAGTAGCTTAAGGCACTTTCAAAGGAAAGTGATTTTCTCTGAAAGGACAGCATTTAGAAAGTGAAGCAACACTCCATTCACTTCGCACACTGAATTGAAGTGTTGGAACAGACTCCTTCTCTTTCAGAGAAACAGATGTGAGTTTCTTCTGAATGCTTGTAAGTAGATTAAGGCAGTTTCAAAGGAAAGTGATTTTCTCTGAAAGGACAGCATTTAGAAAGTGAAGCAACACTCCATTCACTTCGCACACTGAAAGAAGTTTTGGAACAGACTGCTTCTCTTTCAGAGAAACGCATGTGAGTTTCATCCTAATGCTTTTAAGTAGCTTAAGGCACTTTCAAAGGAAAGTGATTTTCTCTGAGAGGACAGCATTTAGAAAGTGAAGCAACACTCCAATCACTTCGCACAGTGAATTGAAGTGTTGGAAGAGACTGCTTCTGTTTCAGAGAAACGCATGTGAGTTTTTTGTGATTGCTTAAAAGTAGTTTAAGGCACTTTCAAAGGAAAGTGATTTTCTCTGAAAGGACAGCATTTAGAAAGTGAAGCAACACTCCATTCACTTTGCACAGTGAATTGAAGTGTTGGAACAGACTGCTTCTCTTTCAGAGAAACGCATGTGAGTTTCTTCCTAATGCTTGCAAGTAACTTAAGGCACTATCAAAGGAAAGTGATTTTCTCTGAAAGGACAGCATTTAGAAAGTGAAGCAACACTCCATTCACTTCGCACAGTGAATTGAAGTGTTGGACAGACAGCTTCTCTTTCAGAGAAGCGCATGTGAGTTTCTGGTGAATGCTTGTAAGTAGCTTAAGGCACTTTCAAAGGAAAGTGATTTTCTCTGAAAGGACAGCATTTAGAAAGTGAAGCAACACTCCATTCACTTCGCACACTGAATTGAAGTGTTGGAACAGACTCCTTCTCTTTCAGAGAAACAGATGTGAGTTTCTTCTGAATGCTTGTAAGTAGATTAAGGCAGTTTCAAAGGAAAGTGATTTTCTCTGAAAGGACAGCATTTAGAAAGTGAAGCAACACTCCATTCACTTCGCACACTGAAAGAAGTTTTGGAACAGACTGCTTCTCTTTCAGAGAAACGCATGTGAGTTTCATCCTAATGCTTTTAAGTAGCTTAAGGCACTTTCAAAGGAAAGTGATTTTCTCTGAGAGGACAGCATTTAGAAAGTGAAGCAACACTCCATTCACTTCGCACAGTGAATTGAAGTGTTGGAAGAGACTGCTTCTGTTTCAGAGAAACGCATGTGAGTTTTTTGTGATTGCTAAAAAGTAGTTTAAGGCACTTTCAAAGGAAAGTGATTTTCTCTGAAAGGACAGCATTTAGAAAGTGAAGCAACACTCCATTCACTTCGCACAGTGAATTGAAGTGTTGGAACAGACTGCTTCTCTTTCAGAGAAACGCATGTGAGTTTCTTCCTAATGCTTGCAAGTAACTTAAGGCACTATCAAAGGAAAGTGATTTTCTCTGAAAGGACAGCATTTAGAAAGTGAAGCAACACTCCATTCACTTCGCACAGTGAATTGAAATGTTGGAACAGACAGCTTCTCTTTCAGAGAAGCGCATGTGAGTTTCTGGTGAATGCTTGTAAGTAGCTTAAGGCACTTTCAAAGGAAAGTGATTTTCTCTGAAAGGACAGCATTTAGAAAGTGAAGCAACACTCCATTCACTTCGCACACTGAATTGAAGTTTTGGAACAGACTGCTTCTACTTCCGAGAAATGCATGTGACTTTCTGGTGAATGCTTGTAAGTAGCTTAAGGCACTTTCAAAGGAAAGTGATTTTCTCTGAAAGAACAGCATTGAGAAGGTGAAGCAACACTCCATTCACTTTGCACAGTGAATTGAAGTGTTGAAAGAGATTGCTTCTCTTTCAGAGAAATGCATGTGAGTTTCTGTTGAATGCTTGTAAGTAGCTTAAGGCACTTTCAAAGGAAAGTGATTTTCTCTGAAAGGACAGCATTTAGAAAGTGAAGCAACACTCCATTCACTTCGCACAGTGAATTGAAGTGTTGGAACAGACTGCTTCTCTTTCAGAGAAACGCATGTGAGTTTCTTCCTAATGCTTGCAAGTAACTTAAGGCACTATCAAAGGAAAGTGATTTTCTCTGAAAGGACAGCATTTAGAAAGTGAAGCAACACTCCATTCACTTCGCACAGTGAATTGAAGTGTTGGAAGAGACTGCTTCTGTTTCAGAGAAACGCATGTGAGTTTTTTGTGATTGCTTAAAAGTAGTTTAAGGCACTTTCAAAGGAAAGTGATTTTCTCTGAAAGGACAGCATTTAGAAAGTGAGGCAACACTCCATTCACTTCGCACAGTGAATTGAAGTGTTGGAACAGACTGCTTCTCTTTCAGAGAAACGCATGTGAGTTTCTGGTGAATGCTTGTAAGTAGCTTAAGGCACTTTCAAAGGAAAGTGATTTTCTCTGAAAGGACAGCATTTAGAAAGTGAAGCAACACTCCATTCACTTCGCACAGTGAATTGAAGTTTTGGAACAGACTGCTTCTATTTCAGAGAAATGCATGTGACTTTCTGGTGAATGCTTGTAAGTAGCTTAAGGCACTTTCAAAGGAAAGTGATTTTCTCTGAAAGAACAGCATTGAAAAGGTGAAGCAACACTCCATTCACTTTGCACAGTGAATTGAAGTGTTGGAACCGACTGCTTCTCTTTCAGAGAAATGCATGTGAGTTTCTGTTGAATGCTTGTAAGTAGCTTAAGGCTCTTTCAAAGGAAAGTGATTTTCTCTGAAAGGACAGCATTTAGAAAGTGAAGCAACACTCCATTCACTTCGCACAGTGAATTGAAGTGTTGGAAGAGAAGGCTTCTCTTTCAGAGAAATGCATGTGAGTTTCTTGTGAATGCGTGAAAGTTGCTTAAGGCACTTTCAAACAAAAGTGATTTTCTCTGAAAGTACAGCATTTAGAAAGTGAAGCAACACTCCATTCACTTCGCACAGTGAATTGAAGTGTTGGAACAGACTGCTTCTCTTTCAGAGAAACGCATGTGAGTTTCTTCCTAATGCTTGCAAGTAACTTAAGGCACTATCAAAGGAAAGTGATTTTCTCTGAAAGGACGGCATTTAGAAAGTGAAGCAACACTCCATTCACTTCGCACAGTGAATTGAAGTGTTGGAACAGACTGCTTCTCTTTCAGAGAAGCGCATGTGAGTTTCTGGTGAATGCTTGAAAGTAGCTAAAGGCACTTTCAAAGGAAAGTGATTTTCTCTGAAAGGACAGCATTTAGAAAGTGAAGCAACACTCCATTCACTCCGCACACTGAATTGAAGTGTTGGAACAGAGTGCTTCTCTTTCATAGAAACGCATTAGTGTTTCTTGTGAATGCTTGCAAGTTGCATAAGGCACTTTCAAAGGATAGTGACTTTCTCTGAAAGGAAAGCATTTAGAAAGTGAAGCAACACTCCATTCACTTCGCACAGTGAATTGAAGTGTTGGAACAGACTGCTTCTCTTTCAGAGAAATGCATGTGAGTTTCTGTTGAACGCTTTTAAGTAGCTTAAGGCACTTTCAAAGGAAAGTGATTTTCTCTGAAAGGACAGCATTTAGAAAGTGAAGCAACACTCCATTCACTTCGCACAGTGAATTGAAGTGTTGGAAGAGAAGGTTTCTCTTTCAGAGAAATGCATGTGAGTTTCTGTTGAATGCTTGAAAGTTTCTTAAGGCACTTTCAAACAAAAGTGATTTTCTCTGAAAGTACAGCATTTAGAAAGTGAAGCAACACTCCATTCACTTCGCACAGTGAATTGAAGTGTTGGAACAGACTGCTTCTCTTTCAGAGAAACGCATGTGAGTTTCCTCCTAATGCTTGTAAGTAGCTTAAGGCACTTTCAAAGGAAAGTGATTTTCTCTGAAAGGACAGCATTTAGAAAGTGAAGCAACACTCCATTCACTTCGCACACTGAATTGAAGTGTTGGAACAGACTCCTTCTCTTTCAGAGAAACAGATGTGAGTTTCTTCTGAATGCTTGTAAGTAGATTAAGGCAGTTTCAAAGGAAAGTGATTTTCTCTGAAAGGACAGCATTTAGAAAGTGAAGCAACACTCCATTCACTTCGCACACTGAAAGAAGTTTTGGAACAGACTGCTTCTCTTTCAGAGAAACGCATGTGAGTTTCATCCTAATGCTTTTAAGTAGCTTAAGGCACTTTCAAAGGAAAGTGATTTTCTCTGAGAGGACAGCATTTAGAAAGTGAAGCAACACTCCATTCACTTCGCACAGTGAATTGAAGTGTTGGAAGAGACTGCTTCTGTTTCAGAGAAACGCATGTGAGTTTTTTGTGATTGCTTAAAAGTAGTTTAAGGCACTTTCAAAGGAAAGTGATTTTCTCTGAAAGGACAGCATTGAGAAAGTGAAGCAACACTCCATTCACTTCGCACAGTGAATTGAAGTGTTGGAACAGACTGCTTCTCTTTCAGAGAAACGCATGTGAGTTTCTTCCTAATGCTTGCAAGTAACTTAAGGCACTATCAAAGGAAAGTGATTTTCTCTGAAAGGACAGCATTTAGAAAGTGAAGCAACACTCCATTCACTTCGCACAGTGAATTGAAGTGTTGGAACAGACAGCTTCTCTTTCAGAGAAGCGCATGTGAGTTTCTGGTGAATGCTTGTAAGTAGCTTAAGGCACTTTCAAAGGAAAGTGATTTTCTCTGAAAGGACAGCATTTAGAAAGTGAAGCAACACTCCATTCACTTCGCACACTGAATTGAAGTGTTGGAACAGACTCCTTCTCTTTCAGAGAAACAGATGTGAGTTTCTTCTGAATGCTTGTAAGTAGATTAAGGCAGTTTCAAAGGAAAGTGATTTTCTCTGAAAGGACAGCATTTAGAAAGTGAAGCAACACTCCATTCACTTCGCACACTGAAAGAAGTTTTGGAACAGACTGCTTCTCTTTCAGAGAAACGCATGTGAGTTTCATCCTAATGCTTGTAAGTAGCTTAAGGCACTTTCAAAGGAAAGTGATTTTCTCTGAGAGGACAGCATTTAGAAAGTGAAGCAACACTCCATTCACTTCGCACAGTGAATTGAAGTGTTGGAAGAGACTGCTTCTGTTTCAGAGAAACGCATGTGAGTTTTTTGTGATTGCTAAAAAGTAGTTTAAGGCACTTTCAAAGGAAAGTGATTTTCTCTGAAAGGACAGCATTTAGAAAGTGAAGCAACACTCCATTCACTTCGCACAGTGAATTGAAGTGTTGGAACAGACTGCTTCTCTTTCAGAGAAACGCATGTGAGTTTCTTCCTAATGCTTGCAAGTAACTTAAGGCACTATCAAAGGAAAGTGATTTTCTCTGAAAGGACAGCATTTAGAAAGTGAAGCAACACTCCATTCACTTCGCACAGTGAAATGAAGTGTTGGAACAACAGCTTCTCTTTCAGAGAAGCGCATGTGAGTTTCTGGTGAATGCTTGTAAGTAGCTTAAGGCACTTTCAAAGGAAAGTGATTTTCTCTGAAAGGACAGCATTTAGAAAGTGAAGCAACACTCCATTCACTTCGCACACTGAATTGAAGTTTTGGAACAGACTGCTTCTACTTCCGAGAAATGCATGTGACTTTCTGGTGAATGCTTGTAAGTAGCTTAAGGCACTTTCAAAGGAAAGTGATTTTCTCTGAAAGAACAGCATTGAGAAGGTGAAGCAACACTCCATTCACTTTGCACAGTGAATTGAAGTGTTGAAAGAGATTGCTTCTCTTTCAGAGAAATGCATGTGAGTTTCTGTTGAATGCTTGTAAGTAGCTTAAGGCACTTTCAAAGGAAAGTGATTTTCTCTGAAAGGACAGCATTTAGAAAGTGAAGCAACACTCCATTCACTTCGCACAGTGAATTGAAGTGTTGGAACAGACTGCTTCTCTTTCAGAGAAACAGATGTGAGTTTCTTCCTAATGCTTGCAAGTAACTTAAGGCACTATCAAAGGAAAGTGATTTTCTCTGAAAGGACAGCATTTAGAAAGTGAAGCAACACTCCATTCACTTCGCACAGTGAATTGAAGTGTTGGAAGAGACTGCTTCTGTTTCAGAGAAACGCATGTGAGTTTTTTGTGATTGCTTAAAAGTAGTTTAAGGCACTTTCAAAGGAAAGTGATTTTCTCTGAAAGGACAGCATTTAGAAAGTGAGGCAACACTCCATTCACTTCGCACAGTGAATTGAAGTGTTGGAACAGACTGCTTCTCTTTCAGAGAAATGCATGTGAGTTTCTGGTGAATGCTTGTAAGTAGCTTAAGGCACTTTCAAAGGAAAGTGATTTTCTCTGAAAGGACAGCATTTAGAAAGTGAAGCAACACTCCATTCACTTCGCACACTGAATTGAAGTTTTGGAACAGACTGCTTCTATTTCAGAGAAATGCATGTGAGTTTCTGTTGAATGCTTGTAAGTAGCTTAAGGCACTTTCAAAGGAAAGTGATTTTCTCTGAAAGAACAGCATTGAGAAGGTGAAGCAACACTCCATTCACTTTGCACAGTGAATTGAAGTGTTGGAAGAGATTGCTTCTCTTTCAGAGAAATGCATTTGAGTTTCTGTTGAATGCTTGTAAGTAGCTTAAGGCTCTTTCAAAGGAAAGTGATTTTCTCTGAAAGGACAGCATTTAGAAAGTGAAGCAACACTCCATTCACTTCGCACAGTGAATTGAAGTGTTGGAAGAGAAGGCTTCTCTTTCAGAGAAATGCATGTGAGTTTCTTGTGAATGCGTGAAAGTTGCTTAAGGCACTTTCAAACAAAAGTGATTTTCTCTGAAAGTACAGCATTTAGAAAGTGAAGCAACACTCCATTCACTTCGCACAGTGAATTGAAGTGTTGGAACAGACTGCTTCTCTTTCAGAGAAACGCATGTGAGTTTCTTCCTAATGCTTGCAAGTAACTTAAGGCACTATCAAAGGAAAGTGATTTTCTCTGAAAGGACGGCATTTAGAAAGTGAAGCAACACTCCATTCACTTCGCACAGTGAATTGAAGTGTTGGAACGGACTGCTTCTCTTTCAGAGAAGCGCATGTGAGTTTCTGGTGAATGCTTGAAAGTAGCTTAAGGCACTTTCAAAGGAAAGTGATTTTCTCTGAAAAAACAGCATTTAGAAAGTGAAGCAACACTCCATTCACTCCGCACACTGAATTGAAGTGTTGGAACAGAGTGCTTCTCTTTCATAGAAACGCATTAGTGTTTCTTGTGAATGCTTGCAAGTTGCTTAAGGCACTTTCAAAGGAAAGTGACTTTCTCTGAAAGGAAAGCATTTAGAAAGTGAAGCAACACTCCATTCACTTCGCACAGTGAATTGAAGTGTTGGAACAGACTGCTTCTCTTTCAGAGAAATGCATGTGAGTTTCTGTTGAACGCTTTTAAGTAGCTTAAGGCACTTTCAAAGGAAAGTGATTTTCTCTGAAAGGACAGCATTTAGAAAGTGAAGCAACACTCCATTCACTTCGCACAGTGAATTGAAGTGTTGGAAGAGAAGGTTTCTCTTTCAGAGAAATGCATGTGAGTTTCTGGTGAATGCTTGAAAGTTTCTTAAGGCACTTTCAAACAAAAGTGATTTTCTCTGAAAGTACAGCATTTAGAAAGTGAAGCAACACTCCATTCACTTCGCACAGTGAATTGAAGTGTTGGAACAGACTGCTTCTCTTTCAGAGAAACGCATGTGAGTTTCCTCCTAATGCTTGTAAGTAGCTTAAGGCACTTTCAAAGGAAAGTGATTTTCTCTGAAAGGACAGCATTTAGAAAGTGAAGCAACACTCCATTCACTTCGCACACTGAATTGAAGTGTTGGAACAGACTCCTTCTCTTTCAGAGAAACAGATGTGAGTTTCTTCTGAATGCTTGTAAGTAGATTAAGGCAGTTTCAAAGGAAAGTGATTTTCTCTGAAAGGACAGCATTTAGAAAGTGAAGCAACACTCCATTCACTTCGCACACTGAAAGAAGTTTTGGAACAGACTGCTTCTCTTTCAGAGAAACGCATGTGAGTTTCATCCTAATGCTTGTAAGTAGCTTAAGGCACTTTCAAAGGAAAGTGATTTTCTCTGAGAGGACAGCATTTAGAAAGTGAAGCAACACTCCATTCACTTCGCACAGTGAATTGAAGTGTTGGAAGAGACTGCTTCTGTTTCAGAGAAACGCATGTGAGTTTTTTGTGATTGCTAAAAAGTAGTTTAAGGCACTTTCAAAGGAAAGTGATTTTCTCTGAAAGGACAGCATTTAGAAAGTGAAGCAACACTCCATTCACTTCGCACAGTGAATTGAAGTGTTGGAACAGACTGCTTCTCTTTCAGAGAAACGCATGTGAGTTTCTTCCTAATGCTTGCAAGTAACTTAAGGCACTATCAAAGGAAAGTGATTTTCTCTGAAAGGACAGCATTTAGAAAGTGAAGCAACACTCCATTCACTTCGCACAGTGAATTGAAGTGTTGGAACAGACAGCTTCTCTTTCAGAGAAGCGCATGTGAGTTTATGGTGAATGCTTGTAAGTAGCTTAAGCCACTTTCAAAGGAAAGTGATTTTCTCTGAAAGGACAGCATTTAGAAAGTGAAGCAACACTCCATTCACTTCGCACACTGAATTGAAGTTTTGGAACAGACTGCTTCTACTTCAGAGAAATGCATGTGACTTTCTGGTGAATGCTTGTAAGTAGCTTAAGGCACTTTCAAAGGAAAGTGATTTTCTCTGAAAGAACAGCATTGAGAAGGTGAAGCAACACTCCATTCACTTTGCACAGTGAATTGAAGTGTTGAAAGAGATTGCTTCTCTTTCAGAGAAATGCATGTGAGTTTCTGTTGAATGCTTGTAAGTAGCTTAAGGCACTTTCAAAGGAAAGTGATTTTCTCTGAAAGGACAGCATTTAGAAAGTGAAGCAACACTCCATTCACTTCGCACACTGAATTGAAGTTTTGGAACAGACTGCTTCTATTTCAGAGAAATGCATGTGAGTTTCTGTTGAATGCTTGTAAGTAGCTTAAGGCACTTTCAAAGGAAAGTGATTTTCTCTGAAAGAACAGCATTGAGAAGGTGAAGCAACACTCCATTCACTTTGCACAGTGAATTGAAGTGTTGGAAGAGATTGCTTCTCTTTCAGAGAAATGCATTTGAGTTTCTGTTGAATGCTTGTAAGTAGCTTAAGGCTCTTTCAAAGGAAAGTGATTTTCTCTGAAAGGACAGCATTTAGAAAGTGAAGCAACACTCCATTCACTTCGCACAGTGAATTGAAGTGTTGGAAGAGAAGGCTTCTCTTTCAGAGAAACGCATGTGAGTTTCTTCCTAATGCTTGCAAGTAACTTAAGGCACTATCAAAGGAAAGTGATTTTCTCTGAAAGGACGGCATTTAGAAAGTGAAGCAACACTCCATTCACTTCGCACAGTGAATTGAAGTGTTGGAACAGACAGCTTCTCTTTCAGAGAAGCGCATGTGAGTTTCTGGTGAATGCTTGTAAGTAGCTTAAGGCACTTTCAAAGGAAAGTGATTTTCTCTGAAAGGACAGCATTTAGAAAGTGAAGCAACACTCCATTCACTTCGCACACTGAATTGAAGTTTTGGAACAGACTGCTTCTACTTCCTAGAAATGCATGTGACTTTCTGGTGAATGCTTGTAAGTAGCTTAAGGCACTTTCAAAGGAAAGTGATTTTCTCTGAAAGGACAGCATTGAGAAGGTGAAGCAACACTCCATTCACTTTGCACAGTGAATTGAAGTGTTGAAAGAGATTGCTTCTCTTTCAGAGAAATGCATGTGAGTTTCTGTTGAATGCTTGTAAGTAGCTTAAGGCACTTTCAAAGGAAAGTGATTTTCTCTGAAAGGACAGCATTTAGAAAGTGAGGCAACACTCCATTCACTTCACACAGTGAATTGAAGTGTTGGAACAGACTGCTTCTCTTTCAGAGAAATGCATGTGAGTTTCTGGTGAATGCTTGTAAGTAGCTTAAGGCACTTTCAAAGGAAAGTGATTTTCTCTGAAAGGACAGCATTTAGAAAGTGAAGCAACACTCCATTCACTTCGCACACTGAATTGAAGTTTTGGAACAGACTGCTTCTATTTCAGAGAAATGCATGTGAGTTTCTGTTGAATGCTTGTAAGTAGCTTAAGGCACTTTCAAAGGAAAGTGATTTTCTCTGAAAGAACAGCATTGAGAAGGTGAAGCAACACTCCATTCACTTTGCACAGTGAATTGAAGTGTTGGAAGAGATTGCTTCTCTTTCAGAGAAATGCATTTGAGTTTCTGTTGAATGCTTGTAAGTAGCTTAAGGCTCTTTCAAAGGAAAGTGATTTTCTCTGAAAGGACAGCATTTAGAAAGTGAAGCAACACTCCATTCACTTCGCACAGTGAATTGAAGTGTTGGAAGAGAAGGCTTCTTTTTCAGAGAAACGCATGTGAGTTTCTTCCTAATGCTTGCAAGTAACTTAAGGCACTATCAAAGGAAAGTGATTTTCTCTGAAAGGACGGCATTTAGAAAGTGAAGCAACACTCCATTCACTTCGCACAGTGAATTGAAGTGTTGGAACAGACTGCTTCTCTTTCAGAGAAGCGCATGTGAGTTTCTGGTGAATGCTTGAAAGTAGCTTAAGGCACTTTCAAAGGAAAGTGATTTTCTCTGAAAAAACAGCATTTAGAAAGTGAAGCAACACTCCATTCACTCCGCACACTGAATTGAAGTGTTGGAACAGAGTGCTTCTCTTTCATAGAAACGCATTAGTGTTTCTTGTGAATGCTTGCAAGTTGCTTAAGGCACTTTCAAAGGAAAGTGACTTTCTCTGAAAGGAAAGCATTTAGAAAGTGAGGCAACACTCCATTCACTTCGCACAGTGAATTGAAGTGTTGGAACAGACTGCTTCTCTTTCAGAGAAATGCATGTGAGTTTCTGTTGAACGCTTTTAAGTAGCTTAAGGCACTTTCAAAGGAAAGTGATTTTCTCTGAAAGGACAGCATTTAGAAAGTGAAGCAACACTCCATTCACTTCGCACAGTGAATTGAAGTGTTGGAAGAGAAGGTTTCTCTTTCAGAGAAATGCATGTGAGTTTCTGGTGAATGCTTGAAAGTTTCTTAAGGCACTTTCAAACAAAAGTGATTTTCTCTGAAAGTACAGCATTTAGAAAGTGAAGCAACACTCCATTCACTTCGCACAGTGAATTGAAGTGTTGGAACAGACTGCTTCTCTTTCAGAGAAACGCATGTGAGTTTCCTCCTAATGCTTGTAAGTAGCTTAAGGCACTTTCAAAGGAAAGTGATTTTCTCTGAAAGGACAGCATTTAGAAAGTGAAGCAACACTCCATTCACTTCGCACACTGAATTGAAGTGTTGGAACAGACTCCTTCTCTTTCAGAGAAACAGATGTGAGTTTCTTCTGAATGCTTGTAAGTAGATTAAGGCAGTTTCAAAGGAAAGTGATTTTCTCTGAAAGGACAGCATTTAGAAAGTGAAGCAACACTCCATTCACTTCGCACACTGAAAGTAGTTTTGGAACAGACTGCTTCTCTTTCAGAGAAACACATGTGAGTTTCATCCTAATGCTTTTAAGTAGCTTAAGGCACTTTCAAAGGAAAGTGATTTTCTCTGAGAGGACAGCATTTAGAAAGTGAAGCAACACTCCATTCACTTCGCACAGTGAATTGAAGTGTTGGAAGAGACTGCTTCTGTTTCAGAGAAACGCATGTGAGTTTCTTCCTAATGCTTGCAAGTAACTTAAGGCACTATCAAAGGAAAGTGATTTTCTCTGAAAGGACAGCATTTAGAAAGTGAAGCAACACTCCATTCACTTCGCACAGTGAATTGAAGTGTTGGAACAGACAGCTTCTCTTTCAGAGAAGCGCATGTGAGTTTCTGGTGAATGCTTGTAAGTAGCTTAAGGCACTTTCAAAGGAAAGTGATTTTCTCTGAAAGGACAGCATTTAGAAAGTGAAGCAACACTCCATTCACTTCGCACACTGAATTGAAGTTTTGGAACAGACTGCTTCTACTTCAGAGAAATGCATGTGACTTTCTGGTGAATGCTTGTAAGTAGCTTAAGGCACTTTCAAAGGAAAGTGATTTTCTCTGAAAGAACAGCATTGAGAAGGTGAAGCAACACTCCATTCACTTTGCACAGTGAATTGAAGTGTTGAAAGAGATTGCTTCTCTTTCAGAGAAATGCATGTGAGTTTCTGTTGAATGCTTGTAAGTAGCTTAAGGCACTTTCAATGAAAGTGATTTTCTCTGAAAGGACAGCATTTAGAAAGTGAAGCAACACTCCATTCACTTCGCACAGTGAATTGAAGTGTTGGAACAGACTGCTTCTCTTTCAGAGAAACGCATGTGAGTTTCTTCCTAATGCTTGCAAGTAACTTAAGGCACTATCAAAGGAAAGTGATTTTCTCTGAAAGGACAGCATTTAGAAAGTGAAGCAACACTCCATTCACTTCGCACAGTGAATTGAAGTGTTGGAAGAGACTGCTTCTGTTTCAGAGAAACGCATGTGAGTTTTTTGTGATTGCTTAAAAGTAGTTTAAGGCACTTTCAAAGGAAAGTGATTTTCTCTGAAAGGACAGCATTTAGAAAGTGAAGCAACACTCCATTCACTTCGCACAGTGAATTGAAGTGATGGAACAGACTGCTTCTCTTTCAGAGAAACGCATGTGAGTTTCTTCCTAATGCTTGCAAGTAACTTAAGGCACTATCAAAGGAAAGTGATTGTCTCTGAAAGGACAGCATTTAGAAAGTGAAGCAACACTCCATTCACTTCGCACAGTGAATTGAAGTGTTGGAACAGACAGCTTCTCTTTCAGAGAAGCGCATGTGAGTTTCTGGTGAATGCTTGTAAGTAGCTTAAGGCACTTTCAAAGGAAAGTGATTTTCTCTGAAAGGACAGCATTTAGAAAGTGAAGCAACACTCCATTCACTTCGCACACTGAATTGAAGTTTTGGAACAGACTGCTTCTATTTCAGAGAAATGCATGTGACTTTCTGGTGAATGCTTGTAAGTAGCTTAAGGCACTTTCAAAGGAAAGTGATTCTCTCTGAAAGAACAGCATTGAGAAGGTGAAGCAACACTCCATTCACTTTGCACAGTGAATTGAAGTGTTGGAAGAGATTGCTTCTCTTTCAGAGAAATGCATGTGAGTTTCTGTTGAATGCTTGTAAGTAGCTTAAGGCACTTTCAAAGGAAAGTGATTTTCTCTGAAAGGACAGCATTTAGAAAGTGAAGCAACACTCCATTCACTTCGCACACTGAATTGAAGTGTTGGAAGAGAAGGCTTCTCTTTCAGAGAAATGCATGAGAGTTTCTTGTGAATGCGTGAAAGTTGCTTAAGGCACTTTCAAACAAAAGTGATTTTCTCTGAAAGTACAGCATTTAGAAAGTGAAGCAACACTCCATTCACTTCGCACAGTGAATTGAAGTGTTGGAACAGACTGCTTCTCTTTCAGAGAAACGCATGTGAGTTTCTTCCTAATGCTTGCAAGTAACTTAAGGCACTATCAAAGGAAAGTGATTTTCTCTGAAAGGACGGCATTTAGAAAGTGAAGCAACACTCCATTCACTTCGCACAGTGAATTGAAGTGTTGGAACAGACTGCTTCTCTTTCAGAGAAGCGCATGTGAGTTTCTGGTGAATGCTTGAAAGTAGCTTAAGGCACTTTCAAAGGAAAGTGATTTTCTCTGAAAAAACAGCATTTAGAAAGTGAAGCAACACTCCATTCACTCCGCACACTGAATTGAAGTGTTGGAACAGAGTGCTTCTCTTTCATAGAAACGCATTAGTGTTTCTTGTGAATGCTTGCAAGTTGCTTAAGGCACTTTCAAAGGAAAGTGATTTTCTCTGAAAGGAAAGCATTTAGAAAGTGAAGCAACACTCCATTCACTTCGCACAGTGAATTGAAGTGTTGGAACAGACTGCTTCTCTTTCAGAGAAATGCATGTGAGTTTCTGTTGAACGCTTTTAAGTAGCTTAAGGCACTTTCAAAGGAAAGTGATTTTCTCTGAAAGGACAGCATTTAGAAAGTGAAGCAACACTCCATTCACTTCGCACACTGAAAGAAGTTTTGGAACAGACTGCTTCTCTTTCAGAGAAACGCATGTGAGTTTCATCCTAATGCTTTTAAGTAGCTTAAGGCACTTACAAAGGAAAGTGATTTTCTCTGAGAGGACAGCATTTAGAAAGTGAAGCAACACTCCATTCACTTCGCACAGTGAATTGAAGTGTTGGAAGAGACTGCTTCTGTTTCAGAGAAACGCATGTGAGTTTTTTGTGATTGCTTAAAAGTAGTTTAAGGCACTTTCAAAGGAAAGTGATTTTCTCTGAAAGGACAGCATTTAGAAAGTGAAGCAACACTCCATTCACTTCGCACAGTGAATTGAAGTGTTGGAACAGACTGCTTCTCTTTCAGAGAAACGCATGTGAGTTTCTTCCTAATGCTTGCAAGTAACTTAAGGCACTATCAAAGGAAAGTGATTTTCTCTGAAAGGACAGCATTTAGAAAGTGAAGCAACACTACATTCACTTCGCACAGTGAATTGAAGTGTTGGAACAGACAGCTTCTCTTTCATAGAAGCGCATGTGAGTTTCTTCTGAATGCTTGTAAGTAGCTTAAGGCACTTTCAAAGGAAAGTGATTTTCTCTGAAAGGACAGCATTTAGAAAGTGAAGCAACACTCCATTCACTTCGCACACTGAATTGAAGTTTTGGAACAGACTGCTTCTACTTCAGAGAAATGCATGTGACTTTCTGGTGAATGCTTGTAAGTAGCTTAAGGCACTTTCAAAGGAAAGTGATTTTCTCTGAAAGAACAGCATTGAGAAGGTGAAGCAACACTCCATTCACTTTGCACAGTGAATTGAAGTGTTGAAAGAGATTGCTTCTCTTTCAGAGAATTGCATGTGAGTTTCTGTTGAATGCTTGTAAGTAGCTTAAGGCACTTTCAATGAAAGTGATTTTCTCTGAAAGGACAGCATTTAGAAAGTGAAGCAACACTCCATTGACTTCGCACAGTGAATTGAAGTGTTGGAACAGACTGCTTCTCTTTCAGAGAAACGCATGTGAGTTTCTTCCTAATGCTTGCAAGTAACTTAAGGCACTATCAAAGGAAAGTGATTTTCTCTGAAAGGACAGCATTTAGAAAGTGAAGCAACACTCCATTCACTTCGCACAGTGAATTGAAGTGTTGGAAGAGACTGCTTCTGTTTCAGAGAAACGCATGTGAGTTTTTTGTGATTGCTTAAAAGTAGTTTAAGGCACTTTCAAAGGAAAGTGATTTTCTCTGAAAGGACAGCATTTAGAAAGTGAAGCAACACTCCATTCACTTCGCACAGTGAATTGAAGTGATGGAACAGACTGCTTCTCTTTCAGAGAAACGCATGTGAGTTTCTTCCTAATGCTTGCAAGTAACTTAAGGCACTATCAAAGGAAAGTGATTGTCTCTGAAAGGACAGCATTTAGAAAGTGAAGCAACACTCCATTCACTTCGCACAGTGAATTGAAGTGTTGGAACAGACAGCTTCTCTTTCAGAGAAGCGCATGTGAGTTTCTGGTGAATGCTTGTAAGTAGCTTAAGGCACTTTCAAAGGAAAGTGATTTTCTCTGAAAGGACAGCATTTAGAAAGTGAAGCAACACTCCATTCACTTCGCACACTGAATTGAAGGTTTGGAACAGACTGCTTCTATTTCAGAGAAATGCATGTGACTTTCTGGTGAATGCTTGTAAGTAGCTTAAGGCACTTTCAAAGGAAAGTGATTCTCTCTGAAAGAACAGCATTGAGAAGGTGAAGCAACACTCCATTCACTTTGCACAGTGAATTGAAGTGTTGGAAGAGATTGCTTCTCTTTCAGAGAAATGCATGTGAGTTTCTGTTGAATGCTTGTAAGTAGCTTAAGGCACTTTCAAAGGAAAGTGATTTTCTCTGAAAGGACAGCATTTAGAAAGTGAAGCAACACTCCATTCACTTCGCACACTGAATTGAAGTGTTGGAAGAGAAGGCTTCTCTTTCAGAGAAATGCATGAGAGTTTCTTGTGAATGCGTGAAAGTTGCTTAAGGCACTTTCAAACAAAAGTGATTTTCTCTGAAAGTACAGCATTTAGAAAGTGAAGCAACACTCCATTCACTTCGCACAGTGAATTGAAGTGTTGGAACAGACTGCTTCTCTTTCAGAGAAACGCATGTGAGTTTCTTCCTAATGCTTGCAAGTAACTTAAGGCACTATCAAAGGAAAGTGATTTTCTCTGAAAGGACGGCATTTAGAAAGTGAAGCAACACTCCATTCACTTCGCACAGTGAATTGAAGTGTTGGAACAGACTGCTTCTCTTTCAGAGAAGCGCATGTGAGTTTCTGGTGAATGCTTGAAAGTAGCTTAAGGCACTTTCAAAGGAAAGTGATTTTCTCTGAAAAAACAGCATTTAGAAAGTGAAGCAACACTCCATTCACTCCGCACACTGAATTGAAGTGTTGGAACAGAGTGCTTCTCTTTCATAGAAACGCATTAGTGTTTCTTGTGAATGCTTGCAAGTTGCTTAAGGCACTTTCAAAGGAAAGTGATTTTCTCTGAAAGGAAAGCATTTAGAAAGTGAAGCAACACTCCATTCACTTCGCACAGTGAATTGAAGTGTTGGAACAGACTGCTTCTCTTTCAGAGAAATGCATGTGAGTTTCTGTTGAACGCTTTTAAGTAGCTTAAGGCACTTTCAAAGGAAAGTGATTTTCTCTGAAAGGACAGCATTTAGAAAGTGAAGCAACACTCCATTCACTTCGCACACTGAAAGAAGTTTTGGAACAGACTGCTTCTCTTTCAGAGAAACGCATGTGAGTTTCATCCTAATGCTTTTAAGTAGCTTAAGGCACTTTCAAAGGAAAGTGATTTTCTCTGAGAGGACAGCATTTAGAAAGTGAAGCAACACTCCATTCACTTCGCACAGTGAATTGAAGTGTTGGAAGAGACTGCTTCTGTTTCAGAGAAACGCATGTGAGTTTTTTGTGATTGCTTAAAAGTAGTTTAAGGCACTTTCAAAGGAAAGTGATTTTCTCTGAAAGGACAGCATTTAGAAAGTGAAGCAACACTCCATTCACTTCGCACAGTGAATTGAAGTGTTGGAACAGACTGCTTCTCTTTCAGAAAAACGCATGTGAGTTTCTTCCTAATGCTTGCAAGTAACTTAAGGCACTATCAAAGGAAAGTGATTTTCTCTGAAAGGACAGCATTTAGAAAGTGAAGCAACACTCCATTCACTGCGCACAGTGAATTGAAGTGTTGGAACAGACAGCTTCTCTTTCAGAGAAGCGCATGTGAGTTTCTGGTGAATGCTTGTAAGTAGCTTAAGGCACTTTCAAAGGAAAGTGATTTTCTCTGAAAGGACAGCATTTAGAAAGTGAAGCAACACTCCATTCACTTCGCACACTGAATTGAAGTTTTGGAACAGACTGCTTCTACTTCAGAGAAATGCATGTGACTTTCTGGTGAATGCTTGTAAGTAGCTTAAGGCACTTTCAAAGGAAAGTGATTTTCTCTGAAAGAACAGCATTGAGAAGGTGAAGCAACACTCCATTCACTTTGCACAGTGAATTGAAGTGTTGAAAGAGATTGCTTCTCTTTCAGAGAAATGCATGTGAGTTTCTGTTGAATGCTTGTAAGTAGCTTAAGGCACTTTCAATGAAAGTGATTTTCTCTGAAAGGACAGCATTTAGAAAGTGAAGCAACACTCCATTCACTTCGCACAGTGAATTGAAGTGTTGGAACAGACTGCTTCTCTTTCAGAGAAACGCATGTGAGTTTCTTCCTAATGCTTGCAAGTAACTTAAGGCACTATCAAAGGAAAGTGATTTTCTCTGAAAGGACAGCATTTAGAAAGTGAAGCAACACTCCATTCACTTCGCACAGTGAATTGAAGTGTTGGAAGAGACTGCTTCTGTTTCAGAGAAACGCATGTGAGTTTTTTGTGATTGCTTAAAAGTAGTTTAAGGCACTTTCAAAGGAAAGTGATTTTCTCTGAAAGGACAGCATTTAGAAAGTGAAGCAACACTCCATTCACTTCGCACAGTGAATTGAAGTGATGGAACAGACTGCTTCTCTTTCAGAGAAACGCATGTGAGTTTCTTCCTAATGCTTGCAAGTAACTTAAGGCACTATCAAAGGAAAGTGATTGTCTCTGAAAGGACAGCATTTAGAAAGTGAAGCAACACTCCATTCACTTCGCACAGTGAATTGAAGTGTTGGAACAGACAGCTTCTCTTTCAGAGAAGCGCATGTGAGTTTCTGGTGAATGCTTGTAAGTAGCTTAAGGCACTTTCAAAGGAAAGTGATTTTCTCTGAAAGGACAGCATTTAGAAAGTGAAGCAACACTCCATTCACTTCGCACACTGAATTGAAGTTTTGGAACAGACTGCTTCTATTTCAGAGAAATGCATGTGACTTTCTGGTGAATGCTTGTAAGTAGCTTAAGGCACTTTCAAAGGAAAGTGATTCTCTCTGAAAGAACAGCATTGAGAAGGTGAAGCAACACTCCATTCACTTTGCACAGTGAATTGAAGTGTTGGAAGAGATTGCTTCACTTTCAGAGAAATGCATGTGAGTTTCTGTTGAATGCTTGTAAGTAGCTTAAGGCACTTTCAAAGGAAAGTGATTTTCTCTGAAAGGACAGCATTTAGAAAGTGAAGCAACACTCCATTCACTTCGCACACTGAATTGAAGTGTTGGAAGAGAATGCTTCTCTTTCAGAGAAATGCATGAGAGTTTCTTGTGAATGCGTGAAAGTTGCTTAAGGCACTTTCAAACAAAAGTGATTTTCTCTGAAAGTACAGCATTTAGAAAGTGAAGCAACACTCCATTCACTTCGCACAGTGAATTGAAGTGTTGGAACAGACTGCTTCTCTTTCAGAGAAACGCATGTGAGTTTCTTCCTAATGCTTGCAAGTAACTTAAGGCACTATCAAAGGAAAGTGATTTTCTCTGAAAGGACGGCATTTAGAAAGTGAAGCAACACTCCATTCACTTCGCACAGTGAATTGAAGTGTTGGAACAGACTGCTTCTCTTTCAGAGAAGCGCATGTGAGTTTCTGGTGAATGCTTGAAAGTAGCTTAAGGCACTTTCAAAGGAAAGTGATTTTCTCTGAAAAAACAGCATTTAGAAAGTGAAGCAACACTCCATTCACTCCGCACACTGAATTGAAGTGTTGGAACAGAGTGCTTCTCTTTCATAGAAACGCATTAGTGTTTCTTGTGAATGCTTGCAAGTTGCTTAAGGCACTTTCAAAGGAAAGTGATTTTCTCTGAAAGGAAAGCATTTAGAAAGTGAAGCAACACTCCATTCACTTCGCACAGTGAATTGAAGTGTTGGAACAGACTGCTTCTCTTTCAGAGAAATGCATGTGAGTTTCTGTTGAACGCTTTTAAGTAGCTTAAGGCACTTTCAAAGGAAAGTGATTTTCTCTGAAAGGACAGCATTTAGAAAGTGAAGCAACACTCCATTCACTTCGCACAGTGAATTGAAGTGTTGGAAGAGAAGGTTTCTCTTTCAGAGAAATGCATGTGAGTTTCTGGTGAATTCTTGAAAGTTTCTTAAGGCACTTTCAAACAAAAGTGATTTTCTCTGAAAGTACAGCATTTAGAAAGTGAAGCAACACTCCATTCACTTCGCACAGTGAATTGAAGTGTTGGAACAGACTGCTTCTCTTTCAGAGAAACGCATGTGAGTTTCCTCCTAATGCTTGTAAGTAGCTTAAGGCACTTTCAAAGGAAAGTGATTTTCTCTGAAAGGACAGCATTTAGATAGTGAAGCAACACTCCATTCACTTTGCACACTGAATTGAAGTGTTGGAACAGACTCCTTCTCTTTCAGAGAAACAGATGTGAGTTTCTTCTGAATGCTTGTAAGTAGATTAAGGCAGTTTCAAAGGAAAGTGATTTTCTCTGAAAGGACAGCATTTAGAAAGTGAAGCAACACTCCATTCACTTCGCACAGTGAATTGAAGTGTTGGAAGAGACTGCTTCTGTTTCAGAGAAACGCATGTGAGTTTTTTGTGATTGCTTAAAAGTAGTTTAAGGCACTTTCAAAGGAAAGTGATTTTCTCTGAAAGGACAGCATTTAGAAAGTGAAGCAACACTCCATTCACTTCGCACAGTGAATTGAAGTGTTGGAACAGACTGCTTCTCTTTCAGAGAAACGCATGTGAGTTTCTTCCTAATGCTTGCAAGTAACTTAAGGCACTATCAAAGGAAAGTGATTTTCTCTGAAAGGACAGCATTTAGAAAGTGAAGCAACACTCCATTCACTTCGCACAGTGAATTGAAGTGTTGGAACAGACAGCTTCTCTTTCAGAGAAGCGCATGTGAGTTTCTGGTGAATACTTGTAAGTAGCTTAAGGCACTTTCAAAGGAAAGTGATTTTCTCTGAAAGAACAGCATTTAGAAAGTGAAGCAACACTCCATTCACTTCGCACACTGAATTGAAGTTTTGGAACAGACTGCTTCTATTTCAGAGAAATGCATTTGATTTTCTGGTGAATGCTTGTAAGTAGCTTAAGGCACTTTCAACGGAAAGTGATTTTCTCTGAAAGAACAGCATTGAGAAGGTGAAGCACACTCCATTCACTTTGCACAGTGAATTGAAGTGTTGGAAGAGATTGCTTCTCTTTCAGAGAAATGCATGTGAGTTTCTGTTGAATGCTTGTAAGTAGCTGAAGGCACTTTCAAAGGAAAGTGATTTTCTCTGAAAGGACAGCATTTAGAAAGTGAAGCAACACTCCATTCACTTCGCACAGTGAATTGAAGTGTTGGAACAGACTGCTTCTCTTTCAGAGAAACGCATGTGAGTTTCTTCCTAATGCTTGTAAGTAGCTTAAGGCACTTTCAAAGGAAAGTGATTTTCTCTGAAAGGACAGCATTTAGAAAGTGAAGCAACACTCCATTCACTTCGCACACTGAATTGAAGTGTTGGAATAGACTCCTTCTCTTTCAGATAAACAGATGTGAGTTTCTTCTGAATGCTTGTAAGTAGATTAAGGCAGTTTCAAAGGAAAGTGATTTTCTCTGAAAGGACAGCATTTAGAAAGTGAAGCAACACTCCATTCACTTCGCACAGTGAATTGAAGTGTTGGAACAGACTGCTTCTCTTTCAGAGAAACTCATGTGAGTTTCTTCCTAATGCTTGCAAGTAACTTAAGGCAGTTTCAAAGGAATGTGATTTTCTCTGAAAGGACAGCATTTAGAAAGTGAAGCAACACTCCATTCGCTTCGCACAGTGAATTGAAGTGTTGGAAGAGAAGGCTTCTCTTTCAGAGAAATGCATGTGAGTTTCTTGTGAATGCGTGAAAGTTGCTTTAGACACTTTCAAACAAAAGTGATTTTCTTTGAAATTACAGCATTTAGAATGTGAAGTAAAACTCCATTCACTTCGCACAGTGAATTGAAGTGTTGGAACAGACTGCTTCTCTTTCAGAGAAACACATGTGAGTTTCTGGTGAATGCTTGTAAGTAGCTTAAGGCACTTTCAAAGGAAAGTGATTTTCTCTGAAAGGACATCATTTAGAAATTGAAGCAACACTCCATTCACTTCGCACCGTGAATTGAAGTGTTGGAAAAGAGTGCTTCTCTTTCTTAGAAACGCATTAGTGTTTCTTGTGGATGCTTGCAAGTTGCTTAAGGCACTTTCAAAGGAAAGTGATTTTCTCTGAAAGGACAGCATTCAGAAAGTGAAGCCACACTCCATTCACTTCGCACAGAGAATTGAAGTGTTGGAACAGATTGCTTCTCTTTCAGAGAAATGCATGTGAGTTTCTGTTGAATGCTTGTAAGTAGCTTAAGGCACTTTCAAAGGAAAGTGATTTTCTCTGAAAGAACAGCATTTAGATAGTGAAGCAACACTCCATTCATTTCGCACAGTGAATTGAAGTGTTGGAACAGACAGCTTCTCTTTCAGAGAAGCGCATGTGAGTTTCTGTTGAATGCTTGTAAGTAGCTTAAGGCACTTTCAAAGGAAAGTGATTTTCTCTGAAAGGACAGCATTTAGAAAGTGAAGCAACACTCTATTCACTTCATGCAGTGAATTGAAGTGTTGGAACAGACTGCTTCTCTTTCAGAGAAATGCATGTGAGTTTCTGTTGAATGCTTGTAAGTAGCTTAAGGCTCTTTCAAAGGAAAGTGATTTTCTCTGAAAGGACAGCATTTAGAAAGTGAAGCAACACTCCATTCACTTCGCACAGTGAATTGAAGTGTTGGAACAGACTGCTTCTCTTTCAGAGAAACGCATGTGAGTTTGTTGTGAATGCTTGAAAGTAGCTTAAGGCACTTTCAAAGGAAAGTGATTTTCTCTGAAAGGACAGCATTTCAAAAGTGAGGCAACAATCCATTCACTTTGCACAGTGAATTGAAGTGTTGGAATAGAATGCTTCTCTTTCAGTGAAACGCATGTGAGTTTCCTGTGAACGCTTGAAAGTAGCTTAAGGCACTTTCAAACAAAAGTGATTTTCTCTTAAAGTACAGCATTTACAAAGTGAAGTATCATTCCATTCACTTCGAACAGTGAATGGAAGTGTTGGAACAGACTGCTTCTCTTTCAGAGAAATGCATGTGAGTTTCTGTTGAATGCTTGTAAGTAGCTTAAGTCACTTTCAAAGGAAAGTGATTTTCTCTGAAAGGACAGCATTTAGAAAGTGAAGCAACACTCCATTCACTTCGCACAGTGAATTTAAGTGTTGGAAGAGTATGCTTCTCTTTCAGAGAAATGCATGTGAGTTTCTTGTGAATGCTTGCAAGTTGCTTAAGGCATTTTCAAAGGAAAGTGATTTCTCTGAAAGGACATCATTTAGAAAGTGAAGCAACACTCCATTCACTTCGCACAGTGAATTGAATTGATGGAACAGACTGCGTCTCTTTCAGAAAAATGCATGTGAGTTTCTGTTGAATGCTTGTAAGTAGCTTAAGGCACTTTCAAAGGAAAGTGATTTTCTCTGAAAGGACAGCATTTAGAAAGTGAAGCAACACTCCATTCACTTCGCACAGTGAATTGAAGTGTTGGAACAGACTGCGTCTCTTTCAGAAAAATGCATGTGAGTTTCTGTTGAATGCTTGTAAGTAGCTTAAGGCACTTTCAAAGGAAAGTGATTTTCTCTGAAAGGACAGCATTTAGAAAGTGAAGCAACACTCCATTCACTTCGCACAGTGAATTGAAGTGTTGGAACAGACAATTCTCTTTCAGAGAAACGCATGTGAGTATCTTCCTAATGCTTGTAAGTAGCTTAAGGCACTTTCATAGGAAAGTGATTTTCTCTGAAACGACAGCATTTAGAAAGTGGAACAACACTCCATTCCCTTCGTTCAGTGAATTGAAGTGTTGGAACACACTCCTTCTCTTTCAGAGAAACAGATGTGAGTTTCTTCTGAATGCTTGTAAGTAGATTAAGGCAGTTTCAAAGGAAAGTGATTTTCTCTGAAAGGACAGCATTTAGAAAGTGAAGCAACACTCCATTCACTTCGTGCAGTGAATTGAAGTGTTGGAACAGACTGCTTCTCTTTCAGAGAAATGCATGTGAGTTTCTGTTGAATGCTTGTAAGTAGCTTAAGGCTCTTTCAAAGGAAAGTGATTTTCTCTGAAAGGACAGCATTTAGAAAGTGAAGCAACACTCTATTCACTTCGCACTGTGAATTGAAGTGTTGGAACAGACTGCTTCTCTTTCAGAGAAATGCATGTGAGTTTCTGTTCAATGCTTGTAAGTAGCTTAAGGTACTTTCAAAGGAAAGTGATTTTCTCTGAAAGGACAGCATTTAGAAAGTGAAGCAACACTCCATTCACTTCGCACAGTGAATTGAAGTGTTGGAAGAGAAGGCTTCTCTTTCAGAGAAATGCATGTGAGTTTCTTGTGAATGCGTGAAAGTGTCTTAAGGCACTTTCAAAGAAAAGTGATTTTCTCTGAAAGTACAGCATTTAGAAAGTGAAGCAACACTCCATTCACTTCGCACAGTGAATTGAAGTGTTGGAACAGACTGCTTCTCTTTCAGAGAAACGCATGTGAGTTTCTTCCTAATGCTTGTAAGTAGCTTAAGGCACTTTCATAGGAAAGTGATTTTCTCTGAAAGAACAGCATTTAGATAGTGAAGCAACACTCCATTCATTTCGCACAGTGAATTGAAGTGTTGGAACAGACAGCTTCTCTTTCAGAGAAGCGCATGTGAGTTTCTGTTGAATGCTTGTAAGTAGCTTAAGGCACTTTCAAAGGAAAGTGATTTTCTCTGAAAGGACAGCATTTAGAAAGTGAAGCAACACTCTATTCACTTCATGCAGTGAATTGAAGTGTTGGAATAGACTGCTTCTCTTTCAGAGAAATGCATGTGAGTTTCTGTTGAATGCTTGTAAGTAGCTTAAGGCTCTTTCAAAGGAAAGTGATTTTCTCTGAAAGGACAGCATTTAGAAAGTGAAGCAAAACTCCATTCACTTCGCACAGTGAATTGAAGTGTTGGAACAGACTGCTTCTCTTTCAGAGAAACGCATGTGAGTTTGTTGTGAATGCTTGAAAGTAGCTTAAGGCACATTCAAAGGAAAGTGATTTTCTCTGAAAGGACAGCATTTCAAAAGTGAGGCAACAATCCATTCACTTTGCACAGTGAATTGAAGTGTTGGAACAGAATGCTTCTCTTTCAGAGAAATGCATGTGAGTTTCTGTTGAATGCTTGTAAGTAGCTTAAGTCACTTTCAAAGGAAAGTGATTTTCTCTGAAAGGACAGCATTTAGAAAGTGAAGCAACACTCCATTCACTTCGCACAGTGAATTTAAGTGTTGGAAGAGTAGGCTTCTCTTTAAGAGAAATGCATGTGAGTTTCTTGTGAATGCTTGCAAGTTGCTTAAGGCATTTTCAAAGGAAAGTGATTTCTCTGAAAGGACATCATTTAGAAAGTGAAGCAACACTCCATTCACTTCGCACAGTGAATTGAATTGATGGAACAGACTGCGTCTCTTTCAGAAAAATGCATGTGAGTTTCTGTTGAATGCTTGTAAGTAGCTTAAGGCACTTTCAAAGGAAAGTGATTTTCTCTGAAAGGAAAGCATTTAGAAAGTGAAGCAACACTCCATTCACTTCGCACAGTGAATTGAAGTGTTGGAACAGACTGCGTCTCTTTCAGAAAAATGCATGTGAGTTTCTGTTGAATGCTTGTAAGTAGCTTAAGGCACTTTCAAAGGAAAGTGATTTTCTCTGAAAGGACAGCATTTAGAAAGTGAAGCAACACTCCATTCACTTCGCACAGTGAATTGAAGTGTTGGAACAGACAATTCTCTTTCAGAGAAACGCATGTGAGTATCTTCCTAATGCTTGTAAGTAGCTTAAGGCACTTTCATAGGAAAGTGATTTTCTCTGAAAGGACAGCATTTAGAAAGTGGAACAACACTCCATTCCCTTCGTGCAGTGAATTGAAGTGTTGGAACACACTCCTTCTCTTTCAGAGAAACAGATGTGAGTTTCTTCTGAATGCTTGTAAGTAGATTAAGGCAGTTTCAAAGGAAAGTGATTTTCTCTGAAAGGACAGCATTTAGAAAGTGAAGCAACACTCCATTCACTTCGTGCAGTGAATTGAAGTGTTGGAACAGACTGCTTCTCTTTCAAAGAAATGCATGTGAGTTTCTGTTGAATGCTTGTAAGTAGCTTAAGGCTCTTTCAAAGGAAAGTGATTTTCTCTGAAAGGACAGCATTTAGAAAGTGAAGCAACACTCTATTCACTTCGCACTGTGAATTGAAGTGTTGGAACAGACTGCTTCTCTTTCAGAGAAATGCATGTGAGTTTCTGTTCAATGCTTGTAAGTAGCTTAAGGTACTTTCAAAGGAAAGTGATTTTCTCTGAAAGGACAGCATTTAGAAAGTGAAGCAACACTCCATTCACTTCGCACAGTGAATTGAAGTGTTGGAAGAGAAGGCTTCTCTTTCAGAGAAATGCATGTGAGTTTCTTGTGAATGCGTGAAAGTGTCTTAAGGCACTTTCAAAGAAAAGTGATTTTCTCTGAAAGTACAGCATTTAGAAAGTGAAGCAACACTCCATTCACTTCGCACAGTGAATTGAAGTGTTGGAACAGACTGCTTCTCTTTCAGAGAAACGCATGTGAGTTTCTTCCTAATGCTTGTAAGTAGCTTAAGGCACTTTCATAGGAAAGTGATTTTCTCTGAAAGAACAGCATTTAGATAGTGAAGCAACACTCCATTCATTTCGCACAGTGAATTGAAGTGTTGGAACAGACAGCTTCTCTTTCAGAGAAGCGCATGTGAGTTTCTGTTGAATGCTTGTAAGTAGCTTAAGGCACTTTCAAAGGAAAGTGATTTTCTCTGAAAGGACAGCATTTAGAAAGTGAAGCAACACTCTATTCACTTCATGCAGTGAATTGAAGTGTTGGAACAGACTGCTTCTCTTTCAGAGAAATGCATGTGAGTTTCTGTTGAATGCTTGTAAGTAGCTTAAGGCTCTTTCAAAGGAAAGTGATTTTCTCTGAAAGGACAGCATTTAGAAAGTGAAGCAACACTCCATTCACTTCGCACAGTGAATTGAAGTGTTGGAACAGACTGCTTCTCTTTCAGAGAAACGCATGTGAGTTTTTTGTGAATGCTTGAAAGTAGCTTAAGGCACTTTCAAAGGAAAGTGATTTTCTCTGAAAGGACAGCATTTCAAAAGTGAGGCAACAATCCATTCACTTTGCACAGTGAATTGAAGTGTTGGAACAGAATGCTTCTCTTTCAGTGAAACGCATGTGAGTTTCCTGTGAACGCTTGAAAGTAGCTTAAGGCACTTTCAAACAAAAGTGATTTTCTCTTAAAGTACAGCATTTACAAAGTGAAGTATCATTCCATTCACTTCGAACAGTGAATTGAAGTGTTGGAACAGACTGCTTCTCTTTCAGAGAAATGCATGTGAGTTTCTGTTGAATGCTTGTAAGTAGCTTAAGTCACTTTCAAAGGAAAGTGATTTTCTCTGAAAGGACAGCATTTAGAAAGTGAAGCAACACTCCATTCACTTCGCACAGTGAATTTAAGTGTTGGAAGAGTAGGCTTCTCTTTCAGAGAAATGCATGTGAGTTTCTTGTGAATGCTTGCAAGTTGCTTAAGGCATTTTCAAAGGAAAGTGATTTCTCTGAAAGGACATCATTTAGAAAGTGAAGCAACACTCCATTCACTTCGCACAGTGAATTGAAGTGATGGAACAGACTGCGTCTCTTTCAGAAAAATGCATGTGAGTTTCTGTTGAATGCTTGTAAGTAGCTTAAGGCACTTTCAAAGGAAAGTGATTTTCTCTGAAAGGACAGCATTTAGAAAGTGAAGCAACACTCCATTCACTTCGCACAGTGAATTGAAGTGTTGGAACAGACTGCTTCTCTTTCAGAGAAACGCATGTGAGTTTCTTCCTAATGCTTGTAAGTAGCTTAAGGCACTTTCATAGGAAAGTGATTTTCTCTGAAAGGAAAGCATTTAGAAAGTGAAGCAACACTCCATTCACTTCGCACAATGAATTGAAGTGTTGGAACACACTCCTTCTCTTTCAGAGAAACAGATGTGAGTTTCTTCTGAATGCCTGTAAGTAGATTAAGGCAGTTTCAAAGGAAAGTGATTTTCTCTGAAAAGGACAGTATTTAGAAAGTGAAGCAACACTGTATTCACTTCATGCAGTGAATTGAAGTGTTGGAACAGACTGCTTCTCTTTCAGAGAAATGCATGTGAGTTTCTGTTGAATGTTAGTAAGTAGCTTAAGGCTCTTTCAAAGGAAAGTGATTTTCTCTGAAAGGACAGCATTTAGAAAGTGAAGCAACACTCCATTCACTTCGCACACTGAATTGAAGTGTTGGAACAGAGTGCTTCTCTTTCATAGAAACACATTAGTGTTTCTTGTGAATGCTTGCAAGTTGCTTAAGGCACTTTCAAAGGAAAGTGATTTTCTCTGAAAGGAAAGCATTTAGAAAGTGAAGCAACACTCCATTCACTTCGCACAGTGAATTGAAGTGTTGGAACAGACTGCTTCTCTTTCAGAGAAATGCATGTGAGTTTCTGTTGAATGCTTATAATTAGCTTAAGGCACTTTCAAAGGAAAGTGATTTTCTCTGAAAGGACAGCATTTAGAAAGTGAAGCAACACTCCATTCACTTCGCACAGTGAATTGAAGTGTTGGAAGAGAAGGTTTCTCTTTCAGAGAAATGCATGTGAGTTTCTGGTGAATGCTTGAAAGTTTCTTAAGGCACTTTCAAAAAAAAGTGATTTTCTCTGAAAGTACAGCATTTAGAAAGTGAAGCAACACTCCATTCACTTCGCACAGTGACTTGAAGTGTTGGAACAGACTGCTTCTCTTTCAGAGAAACGCATGTGAGTTTCTTCCTAATGCTTGTAAGTAGCTTAAGGCACTTTCAAAGGAAAGTGATTTTCTCTGAAAGGACAGCATTTAGAAAGTGAAGCAACACTCCATTCACTTCGCACACTGAATTGAAGTGTTGGAACAGACTCCTTCTCTTTCAGAGAAACAGATGTGAGTTTCTTCTGAATGCTTGTAAGTAGATTAAGGCAGTTTCAAAGGAAAGTGATTTTCTCTGAAAGGACAGCATTTAGAAAGTGAAGCAACACTCCATTCACTTCGCACACTGAAAGAAGTTTTGGAACAGACTGCTTCTCTTTCAGAGAAACTCATGTGAGTTTCATCCTAATGCTTGTAAGTAGCTTAAGGTACTTTCAAAGGAAAGTGATTTTTTCTGAAAGGACAGCATTTAGAAAGTGAAGCAACACTCCATTCACTTCGCACAGTGAATTGAAGTGTTGGAAGAGACTGCTTCTGTTTCAGAGAAACGCATGTGAGTTTTTTGTGATTGCTTAAAAGTAGTTTAAGGCACTTTCAAAGGAAAGTGATTTTCTCTGAAAGGACAGCATTTAGAAAGTGAAGCAACACTCCATTCCCTTCGTGCAGTGAATTGAAGTGTTGGAACAGACAGCTTCTCTTTCAGAGAAGCGCATGAGAGTTTCTGGTGAATGATTGTAAGTAGCTTAAGGCACTTTCAAAGGAAAGTGATTTTCTCTGAAAGGACAGAATTTAGAAAGTGAAGCAACACTCCATTCACTTCGCACACTGAATTGAAGTTTTGGAACAGACTGCTTCTATTTCAGAGTAATGCATGTGAATTTCTGGTGAATGCTTGTAAGTAGCTTAAGGCACTTTCAAAGGAAAGTGATTTTCTCTGAAAAAACAGCATTGAGAAGGTGAAGCAACACTCCATTCACTTTGCACAGTGAATTGAAGTGTTGGAAGAGATTGCTTCTCTTTCAGAGAAATGCATGTGAGTTTTTGTTGAATGTTTGTAAGTAGCTTAAGGCTCTTTCAAAGGAAAGTGATTTTCTCTGAAAGGACAGCATTTTGAAAGAGAAGCAATACTCCGTTCTCTTCGTGCAGTGAATTGAAGTGTTGGAACAGAGTGCTTCTCTTTCATAGAAACGCATTAGTGTTTATTGTGAATGCTTGCAAGTAGCTTAAGGCACTTTCAAAGGAAACTGATTTTCTCTGAAAGGACAGCATTTAGAAAGTGAAGCAACACTCCATTCACTTCGCACAGTGATTTGAAGTGTTGGAACAGACTAATTCTCTTTCAGAGAAACGCATGTGAGTTTTTTGTGAATGCTTGAAAGTAGCTTAAGGCACTTTCAAAGGAAAGTGATTTTCTCTGAAAGGACAGCATTTCGAAAGTGAGGCAAAACTCCATTCACTTTGCACAGTGAATTGAAGTGTTTGAACAGAATGCTTCTCTTTCAGTGAAACGCATGTGAGTTTCCTGTGAACACTTGAAAGTAGCATAAGGCACTTTCAAAGGAAAGTGATTTTCTCTGAAAGTACAGCATTTACAAAGTGAAGTATCATTCCATTCACTTCGAACAGTGAATTGAAGTGTTGGAACAGACTGCTTCTCTTTCAGAGAAATGCATGTGAGTTTCTGTTGAATGCTTGTAAGTAGTTTAAGGCACTTTCAAAGGAAAGTGATTTTCTCTGAAAGGACAGCATTTAGAAAGTGAAGCAACACTCCATTCACTTCGCACAGTGAATTGAAGTGTTGGAACAGACTGCTTCTCTTTCAGAGAAATACATGTGAGTTTCTGTTGAATGCTTGTAAGTAGCTTAAGGCACTTTCAAAGGAATGTGATTTTCTCTGAAAGAACAGCATTGAGAAGGTGAAGCAACACTCCATTCACTTTGCACAGTGAATTGAAGTGTTGGAAAAGACTGCTTCTCTTTCAGAGAAATGCATGTGAGTTTCTGTTGAGTGCTTGTAAGTAGCTTAAGGCTCTTTCAAAGGAAAGTGATTTTCTCTGAAAGGACAGCATTTAGAAAGTGAAGCAACACTCCATTCACTTCGCACACTGAAAGAAGTTTTGGAACAGACTGCTTCTCTTTCAGAGAAACGCATGTGAGTTTCATCCTAATGCTTGTAAGTAGCTTAAGGCACTTTCAAAGGAAAGTGATTTTCTCTGAAAGGACAGCATTTAGAAAGTGAAGCAACACTCCATTCACTTCGCACAGTGAATTGAAGTGTTGGAAGAGACTGCTTCTGTTTCAGAGAAACGCATGTGAGTTTTTTGTGATTGCTTAACAGTAGTTTAAGGCACTTTCAAAGGAAAGTGATTTTCTCTGAAAGGACAGCATTTAGAAAGTGAAGCAACACTCCATTCACTTCGCACAGTGAATTGAAGTGTTGGAACAGACTGCTTCTCTTTCAGAGAAACGCATGTGAGTTTCTTCCTAATGCTTGCAAGTAACTTAAGGCACTATCAAAGGAAAGTGATTTTCTCTGAAAGGACAGCATTTAGAAAGTGAAGCAACACTCCATTCACTTCGCACAGTGAATTGAAGTGTTGGAACAGACAGCTTCTCTTTCAGAGAAGCGCATGTGAGTTTCTGGTGAATGCTTGTAAGTAGCTTAAGGCACTTTGAAAGGAAAGTGATTTTCTCTGAAAGGACAGCATTTAGAAAGTGAAGCAACATTCCATTCACTTCGCACACTGAATTGAAGTTTTCGAACAGACTGCTTCTATTTCAGAGAAATGCATGTGAATTTCTGGTGAATGCATGTAAGTAGCTTAAGGCACTTTCAAAGGAAAGTGATTTTCTCTGAAAGAACAGCATTGAGAAGGTGAAGCAACACTCCATTCACTTTGCACAGTGAATTGAAGTGTCGGAAGAGATTGCTTCTCTTTCAGAGAAATGCATGTGAGTTTCTGTTGAATGTTTGTAAGTAGCTTAAGGCTCTTTCAAAGGAAAGTGATTTTCTCTGAAAGGACAGCATTTAGAAAGTGAAGCAATACTCCGTTCCCTTCGTTCAGTGAATTGAAGTGTTGGAACAGAGTGCTTCTCTTTCATAGAAACGCATTAGTGTTTCTTGTGAATGCTTGCAAGTAGCTTAAGGCACTTTCAAAGGAAAGTGATTTTCTCTGAAAGGACAGCATTTAGAAAGTGAAGTAACACTCCATTCACTTCGCACAGTGAATTGAAGTGTTGGAACAGACTAATTCTCTTTCAGAGAAACGCATGTGAGTTTTTTGTGAATACTTGAAATTAGTTTAGGCACTTTCAAAGGAAAGTGATTGTCTCTGAAAGGACAGAATTTAGAAAGTGAAGTAACACTCCATTCACTTCGCACAGTGAATTGAAGTTTTGGAACAGACTGCTTCTCTTTCAGAGAAATACATGTGAGTTTCTGTTGAATGCTTGTAAGTAGCTTAAGGCACTTTCAAAGGAAAGTGATTTTCTCTGAAAGGACAGAATTTAGAAAGTGAAGGAACACTCCATTCACTTCGCACAGTGAATTGAAATGTTGGAACAGACTGCTTCTCTTTCAGAGAAATGCATGTGAGTTTCTGTTGAATGCTTGTAAGTATCTTAAGGCTCTTTCAAAGGAAAGTGATTTTCTCTGAAAGGACAGCATTTAGAAAGTGAAGCAACACTCCATTCACTTCGCACAGTGAATTGAAGTGTTGGAACAGACTGCTTCTCTTTCAGAGAAACGCATGTGAGTTTTTTGTGAATGCTTGAAAGTAGCTTAAGGCACTATCAAAGGAAAGTGATTGTCTCTGAAAGGACAGAATTTAGAAAGTGAAGTAACACTCCATTCACTTCGCACAGTGATTTGAAGTGTTGGAACAGACTGCTTCTCTTTCAGAGAAACGCATGTGAGTTACTTCCTAATGCTTGCAAGTAACTTAAGGCACTTTCAAAGGAAAGTGATTTTCTCTGAAAGGACGGCATTTAGAAAGTGAAGGAACACTCCATTCACTTCGCACAGTGAATTGAAGTGTTGGAACAGACTGCTTCTCTTTCAGAGAAACGCATGTGAGTTTCTTCCTAATGCTTGTAAGTAGCTTTAGGCACTTTCAAAGGAAAGTGATTTTCTCTGAAAGGACAGCATTTAGAAAGTGAAGGAACACTCCATTCCCTTCGTGCAGTGAATTGAAGTGTTGGAACAGACTGCTTCTCTTTGATAGAAACGCATTAGTGTTTCTTGTGATTGCGTGCAAGTTGCTTAAGGCACTTTCAAAGGAAAGTGATTTTCTCTGAAAGGACAGCATTTTGAAAGAGAAGCAATACTCCGTTCTCTTCGTGCAGTGAATTGAAGTGTTGGAACAGAGTGCTTCTCTTTCATAGAAACGCATTAGTGTTTATTGTGAATGCTTGCAAGTAGCTTAAGGCACTTTCAAAGGAAACTGATTTTCTCTGAAAGGACAGCATTTAGAAAGTGAAGCAACACTCCATTCACTTCGCACAGTGATTTGAAGTGTTGGAACAGACTAATTCTCTTTCAGAGAAACGCATGTGAGTTTTTTGTGAATGCTTGAAAGTAGCTTAAGGCACTTTCAAAGGAAAGTGATTTTCTCTGAAAGGACAGCATTTCGAAAGTGAGGCAAAACTCCATTCACTTTGCACAGTGAATTGAAGTGTTTGAACAGAATGCTTCTCTTTCAGTGAAACGCAAGTGAGTTTCCTGTGAACACTTGAAAGTAGCATAAGGCACTTTCAAAGGAAAGTGATTTTCTCTGAAAGTACAGCATTTACAAAGTGAAGTATCATTCCATTCACTTCGAACAGTGAATTGAAGTGTTGGAACAGACTGCTTCTCTTTCAGAGAAATGCATGTGAGTTTCTGTTGAATGCTTGTAAGTAGTTTAAGGCACTTTCAAAGGAAAGTGATTTTCTCTGAAAGGACAGCATTTAGAAAGTGAAGCAACACTCCATTCACTTCGCACAGTGAATTGAAGTGTTGGAACAGACTGCTTCTCTTTCAGAGAAATACATGTGAGTTTCTGTTGAATGCTTGTAAGTAGCTTAAGGCACTTTCAAAGGAATGTGATTTTCTCTGAAAGAACAGCATTGAGAAGGTGAAGCAACACTCCATTCACTTTGCACAGTGAATTGAAGTGTTGGAAAAGACTGCTTCTCTTTCAGAGAAATGCATGTGAGTTTCTGTTGAGTGCTTGTAAGTAGCTTAAGGCTCTTTCAAAGGAAAGTGATTTTCTCTGAAAGGACAGCATTTAGAAAGTGAAGCAACACTCCATTCACTTCGCACACTGAAAGAAGTTTTGGAACAGACTGCTTCTCTTTCAGAGAAACGCATGTGAGTTTCATCCTAATGCTTGTAAGTAGCTTAAGGCACTTTCAAAGGAAAGTGATTTTCTCTGAAAGGACAGCATTTAGAAAGTGAAGCAACACTCCATTCACTTCGCACAGTGAATTGAAGTGTTGGAAGAGACTGCTTCTGTTTCAGAGAAACGCATGTGAGTTTTTTGTGATTGCTTAACAGTAGTTTAAGGCACTTTCAAAGGAAAGTGATTTTCTCTGAAAGGACAGCATTTAGAAAGTGAAGCAACACTCCATTCACTTCGCACAGTGAATTGAAGTGTTGGAACAGACTGCTTCTCTTTCAGAGAAACGCATGTGAGTTTCTTCCTAATGCTTGCAAGTAACTTAAGGCACTATCAAAGGAAAGTGATTTTCTCTGAAAGGACAGCATTTAGAAAGTGAAGCAACACTCCATTCACTTCGCACAGTGAATTGAAGTGTTGGAACAGACAGCTTCTCTTTCAGAGAAGCGCATGTGAGTTTCTGGTGAATGCTTGTAAGTAGCTTAAGGCACTTTGAAAGGAAAGTGATTTTCTCTGAAAGGACAGCATTTAGAAAGTGAAGCAACATTCCATTCACTTCGCACACTGAATTGAAGTTTTCGAACAGACTGCTTCTATTTCAGAGAAATGCATGTGAATTTCTGGTGAATGCATGTAAGTAGCTTAAGGCACTTTCAAAGGAAAGTGATTTTCTCTGAAAGAACAGCATTGAGAAGGTGAAGCAACACTCCATTCACTTTGCACAGTGAATTGAAGTGTCGGAAGAGATTGCTTCTCTTTCAGAGAAATGCATGTGAGTTTCTGTTGAATGTTTGTAAGTAGCTTAAGGCTCTTTCAAAGGAAAGTGATTTTCTCTGAAAGGACAGCATTTAGAAAGTGAAGCAATACTCCGTTCCCTTCGTTCAGTGAATTGAAGTGTTGGAACAGAGTGCTTCTCTTTCATAGAAACGCATTAGTGTTTCTTGTGAATGCTTGCAAGTAGCTTAAGGCACTTTCAAAGGAAAGTGATTTTCTCTGAAAGGACAGCATTTAGAAAGTGAAGTAACACTCCATTCACTTCGCACAGTGAATTGAAGTGTTGGAACAGACTAATTCTCTTTCAGAGAAACGCATGTGAGTTTTTTGTGAATACTTGAAATTAGTTTAGGCACTTTCAAAGGAAAGTGATTGTCTCTGAAAGGACAGAATTTAGAAAGTGAAGTAACACTCCATTCACTTCGCACAGTGAATTGAAGTTTTGGAACAGACTGCTTCTCTTTCAGAGAAATACATGTGAGTTTCTGTTGAATGCTTGTAAGTAGCTTAAGGCACTTTCAAAGGAAAGTGATTTTCTCTGAAAGGACAGAATTTAGAAAGTGAAGGAACACTCCATTCACTTCGCACAGTGAATTGAAATGTTGGAACAGACTGCTTCTCTTTCAGAGAAATGCATGTGAGTTTCTGTTGAATGCTTGTAAGTATCTTAAGGCTCTTTCAAAGGAAAGTGATTTTCTCTGAAAGGACAGCATTTAGAAAGTGAAGCAACACTCCATTCACTTCGCACAGTGAATTGAAGTGTTGGAACAGACTGCTTCTCTTTCAGAGAAACGCATGTGAGTTTTTTGTGAATGCTTGAAAGTAGCTTAAGGCACTATCAAAGGAAAGTGATTGTCTCTGAAAGGACAGAATTTAGAAAGTGAAGTAACACTCCATTCACTTCGCACAGTGATTTGAAGTGTTGGAACAGACTGCTTCTCTTTCAGAGAAACGCATGTGAGTTACTTCCTAATGCTTGCAAGTAACTTAAGGCACTTTCAAAGGAAAGTGATTTTCTCTGAAAGGACGGCATTTAGAAAGTGAAGGAACACTCCATTCACTTCGCACAGTGAATTGAAGTGTTGGAACAGACTGCTTCTCTTTCAGAGAAACGCATGTGAGTTTCTTCCTAATGCTTGTAAGTAGCTTTAGGCACTTTCAAAGGAAAGTGATTTTCTCTGAAAGGACAGCATTTAGAAAGTGAAGGAACACTCCATTCCCTTCGTGCAGTGAATTGAAGTGTTGGAACAGACTGCTTCTCTTTGATAGAAACGCATTAGTGTTTCTTGTGATTGCGTGCAAGTTGCTTAAGGCACTTTCAAAGGAAAGTGATTTTCTCTGAAAGGAAAGCATTTAGAAAGTAAAGCAACACTCCATTCACTTCGCACAGTGAATTGAAGTGTTGGAACAGACTGCTTCTCTTTCAGAGAAATGCATGTGAGTTTCTGGTGAATGCTTGAAAGTTTCTTAAGGCACGTTCAAACAAAAGTGATTTTCTCTGAAAGTACAGCATTTAGAAAGTGAAGCAACACTCCATTCACTTCGCACAGTGAATTGAAGTGTTGGAACAGACTGCTGCTCTTTCAGAGAAACGCATGTGAGTTTCTTCCTAATGCTTGTAAGTAGCTTAAGGCACTTTCAAAGGAAAGTGATTTTCTCTGAAAGGACAGCATTTAGAAAGTGAAGCAACACTCCATTCCCTTCGCACACTGAAAGAAGTTTTGGAACAGACTGCTACTCTTTCAGAGAAACGCATGTGAGTTTCATCCTAATGCTTGCAAGTAACTTAAGGCACTATCAAAGGAAAGTGATTTTCTCTGAAAGGACAGCATTTAGAAAGTGAAGCAACACTCCATTCACTTCGCACACTGAATTGAAGTGTTGGAACAGACTCCTTCTCTTTCAGAGAAACAGATGTGAGTTTCTTCTGAATGCTTGTAAGTAGATTAAGGCAGTTTCAAAGGAAAGTGATTTTCTCTGAAAGGACAGCATTTAGAAAGTGAAGCAACACTCCATTCACTTCGCACACTGAAAGAAGTTTTGGAACAGACTGCTTCTCTTTCAGAGAAACGCATGTGAGTTTCATCCTAATGCTTGTAAGTAGCTTAAGGCACTTTCAAAGGAAAGTGATTTTTTCTGAAAGGACAGCATTTAGAAAGTGAAGCAATACTCCATTCACTTCGCACAGTGAATTGAAGTGTTGGAAGAGACTGCTTCTGTTTCAGAGAAACGCATGTGAGTTTTTTGTGATTGCTTAAAAGTAGTTTAAGGCACTTTCAAAGGAAAGTGATTTTCTCTGAAAGGACAGCATTTAGAAAGTGAAGCAACACTCCATTCACTTCGCACAGTGAATTGAAGTGTTGGAACAGACTGCTTCTCTTTTAGAGAAACGCATGTGAGTTTCTTCCTAATGCTTGCAAGTAACTTAAGGCACTATCAAAGGAAAGTGATTTTCTCTGAAAGGACAGCATTTAGAAAGTGAAGCAACACTCCATTCACTTCGCACAGTGAATTGAAGTGTTGGAACAGACAGCTTCTCTTTCAGAGAAGCGCATGAGAGTTTCTGGTGAATGATTGTAAGTAGCTTAAGGCACTTTCAAAGGAAAGTGATTTTCTCTGAAAGGACAGAATTTAGAAAGTGAAGCAACACTCCATTCACTTCGCACACTGAATTGAAGTTTTGGAACAGACTGCTTCTATTTCAGAGAAATGCATGTGAATTTCTGGTGAATGCTTGTAAGTAGCTTAAGGCACTTTCAAAGGAAAGTGATTTTCTCTGAAAAAACAGCATTGAGAAGGTGAAGCAACACTCCATTCACTTTGCACAGTGAATTGAAGTGTTGGAAGAGATTGCTTCTCTTTCAGAGAAATGCATGTGAGTTTTTGTTGAATGTTTGTAAGCAGCTTAAGGCTCTTTCAAAGGAAAGTGATTTTCTCTGAAAGGACAGCATTTTGAAAGAGAAGCAATACTCCGTTCTCTTCCTGCAGTGAATTGAAGTGTTGGAACAGAGTACTTCTCTTTCATAGAAACGCATTAGTGTTTATTGTGAATGCTTGCAAGTAGCTTAAGGCACTTTCAAAGGAAAGTGATTTTCTCTGAAAGGACAGCATTTAGAAAGTGAAGCAACACTCCATTCACTTCGCACAGTGAATTGAAGTGTTGGAACAGACTGCTTCTCTTTCAGAGAAACGCATGTGAGTTTTTTGTGAATGCTTGAAAGTAGCTTAAGGCACTTTCAAAGGAAAGTGATTTTCTCTGAAAGGACAGCATTTCGAAAGTGAGGCAACACTCCATTCACTTTGCACAGTGAATTGAAGTGTTTGAACAGAATGCTTCTCTTTCAGTGAAACGCATGTGAGTTTCCTGTGAACACTTGAAAGTAGCATAAGGCACTTTCAAAGGAAAGTGATTTTCTCTGAAAGTACAGCATTTACAAAGTGAAGTATCATTCCATTCACTTCGAACAGTGAATTGAAGTGTTGGAACAGACTGCTTCTCTTTCAGAGAAATGCATGTGAGTTTCTGTTGAATGCTTGTAAGTAGTTTAAGGCACTTTCAAAGGAAAGTGATTTTCTCTGAAAGGACAGCATTTAGAAAGTGAAGCAACACTCCATTCACTTCGCACAGTGAATTGAAGTGTTGGAACAGACTGCTTCTCTTTCAGAGAAATACATGTGAGTTTCTGTTGAATGCTTGTAAGTAGCTTAAGGCACTTTCAAAGGAATGTGATTTTCTCTGAAAGAACAGCATTGAGAAGGTGAAGCAACACTCCATTCACTTTGCACAGTGAATTGAATTGTTGGAAAAGACTGCTTCTCTTTCAGAGAAATGCATGTGAGTTTCTGTTGAGTGCTTGTAAGTAGCTTAAGGCTCTTTCAAAGGAAAGTGATTTTCTCTGAAAGGACAGCATTTAGAAAGTGAAGCAACACTCCATTCACTTCGCACACTGAAAGAAGTTTTGGAACAGACTGCTTCTCTTTCAGAGAAACGCATGTGAGTTTCATCCTAATGCTTGTAAGTAGCTTAAGGCACTTTCAAAGGAAAGTGATTTTCTCTGAAAGGACAGCATTTAGAAAGTGAAGCAACACTCCATTCACTTCGCACAGTGAATTGAAGTGTTGGAAGAGACTGCTTCTGTTTCAGAGAAACGCATGTGAGTTTTTTGTGATTGCTTAACAGTAGTTTAAGGCACTTTCAAAGGAAAGTGATTATCTCTGAAAGGACAGCATTTAGAAAGTGAAGCAACACTCCATTCACTTCGCACAGTGAATTGAAGTGTTGGAACAGACTGCTTCTCTTTCAGAGAAACGCATGTGAGTTTCTTCCTAATGCTTGCAAGTAACTTAAGGCACTATCAAAGGAAAGTGATTTTCTCTGAAAGGACAGCATTTAGAAAGTGAAGCAACACTCCATTCACTTTGCACAGTGAATTGAAGTGTTGGAACAGACAGCTTCTCTTTCAGAGAAGCGCATGTGAGTTTCTGGTGAATGCTTGTAAGTAGCTTAAGGCACTTTCAAAGGAAAGTGATTTTCTCTGAAAGGACAGCATTTAGAAAGTGAAGCAACATTCCATTCACTTCGCACACTGAATTGAAGTTTTCGAACAGACTGCTTCTATTTCAGAGAAATGCATGTGAATTTCTGGTGAATGCATGTAAGTAGCTTAAGGCACTTTCAAAGGAAAGTGATTTTCTCTGAAAGAACAGCATTGAGAAGGTGAAGCAACACTCCATTCACTTTGCACAGTGAATTGAAGTGTCGGAAGAGATTGCTTCTCTTTCAGAGAAATGCATGTGAGTTTCTGTTGAATGTTTGTAAGTAGCTTAAGGCTCTTTCAAAGGAAAGTGATTTTCTCTGAAAGGACAGCATTTAGAAAGTGAAGCAATACTCCGTTCCCTTCGTTCAGTGAATTGAAGTGTTGGAACAGAGTGCTTCTCTTTCATAGAAACGCATTAGTGTTTCTTGTGAATGCTTGCAAGTAGCTTAAGGCACTTTCAAAGGAAAGTGATTTTCTCTGAAAGGACAGCATTTAGAAAGTGAAGTAACACTCCATTCACTTCGCACAGTGAATTGAAGTGTTGGAACAGACTAATTCTCTTTCAGAGAAACGCATGTGAGTTTTTTGTGAATACTTGAAATTAGTTTAGGCACTTTCAAAGGAAAGTGATTGTCTCTGAAAGGACAGAATTTAGAAAGTGAAGTAACACTCCATTCACTTCGCACAGTGAATTGAAGTTTTGAAACAGACTGCTTCTCTTTCAGAGAAATACATGTGAGTTTCTGTTGAATGCTTGTAAGTAGCTTAAGGCACTTTCAAAGGAATGTGATTTTCTCTGAAAGGACAGCATTTAGAAAGTGAAGCAACACTCCATTCACATCGCACAGTGAATTGAAATGTTGGAACAGACTGCTTCTCTTTCAGAGAAATGCATGTGAGTTTCTGTTGAATGCTTGTAAGTATCTTAAGGCTCTATCAAAGGAAAGTGATTTTCTCTGAAAGGACAGCATATAGAAAGTGAAGCAACACTCCATTCACTTCGCACAGTGAATTGAAGTGTTGGAACAGACTGCTTACCTTTCAGAGAAACGCATGTGAGTTTTTTGTGAATGCCTGAAAGTAGCTTAAGGCACTATCAAAGGAAAGTGATTGTCTCTGAAAGGACAGAATTTAGAAAGTGAAGTAATACTCCATTCACTTCGCACAGTGATTTGAAGTGTTGGAACAGACTGCTTCTCTTTCAGAGAAACGCATGTGAGTTACTTCCTAATGCTTGCAAGTAACTTAAGGCACTTTCAAAGGAAAGTGATTTTCTCTGAAAGGACGGCATTTAGAAAGTGAAGGAACACTCCATTCACTTCGCACAGTGAATTGAAGTGTTGGAACAGACTGCTTCTCTTTCAAAGAAACGCATGTGAGTTTCTTCCTAATGCTTGTAAGTAGCTTTAGGCACTTTCAAAGGAAAGTGATTTTCTCTGAAAGGACAGCATTTAGAAAGTGACGGAACACTCCATTCCCTTCGTGCAGTGAATTGAAGTGTTGGAACAGACTGCTTCTCTTTCATAGAAACGCATTAGTGTTTCTTGTGATTGCGTGCAAGTTGCTTAAGGCACTTTCAAAGGAAAGTGATTTTCTCTGAAAGGAAAGCATTTAGAAAGTAAAGCAACACTCCATTCACTTCGCACAGTGAATTGAAGTGTTGGAACAGACTGCTTCTCTTTCAGAGAAATGCATGTGAGTTTCTGGTGAATGCTTGAAAGTTTCTTAAGGCACTTTCAAACAAAAGTGATTTTCTCTGAAAGTACAGCATTTAGAAAGTGAAGCAACACTCCATTCACTTCGCACAGTGAATTGAAGTGTTGGAACAGACTGCTGCTCTTTCAGAGAAATGCATGTGAGTTTCTGTTGAATGTTTGTAAGTAGCTTAAGGCTCTTTCAAAGGAAAGTGATTTTCTCTGAAAGGACAGCATTTAGAAAATGAAGCAACACTCCATTCCCTTCGTGCAGTGAATTGAAGTGTTAGAACAGACTGCTTCTCTTTCAGAGAAACGCATGTGAGTTTCTGTTGAATGCTTGCAACATTTGAAGAGCTTAAGGCTCTTTCAAAGGAGAGTGATTTTCTCTAAAAGGACAGCATTTAGAAAGTGAAGCAACACTCCATTCACTTCGCACAGTGAATTGAAGTTTGGAACAGATTGCTTCTCTTTCAGAGAAACTCACGTGAGTCTCTGGTGAATGCTTGTAAGTAGTTTAAGGCACGATCAAAGGAAAGTGATTTTCTCTGAAAGGATAGCATTTAGAACGTGAAGCAACACTCCATTCACATCGCACAGTGAATTGAAGTGTTGGAACCGACTGCTTCTCTTTCAGAGAAACTCATGTGAGTCTCTGGTGAAAGCTAGTAAGTTGCTTAAGGCACATTCAAAGGAAAGTGATTTTCTCAGAAATGACAGCATTTAGAAAGTGAAGCAACACTCTATTCACTTCGCACAATGAATTGAAGTGTTGGAACACTCTGCTTCTCTTTCAGAGAAATGCATGTGAGTTTCTTCTGAGTGCTTGTAAGTGGCTTAAGGCACGTTGAAAGGAAAGTGATTTTCTCTGAAAGGACAGCATATAGAAAGTAAAGCAACACTCCATTCACTTCCCACAGAGAATTGAAGTGTTGGAACAGACTCCTTCTCTTTCAGAGAAACAGATGTGAGTTTCTTGTGAAAGCTTATAAGTAGATTAAGGCAGTTTCAAAAGAGAGTGATTTTCTCTGAAAGGAGAGCATTTAGAAAGTGAAGCAACACTCCATTCACTTCGCACAGTGAATTGAAGTGTTGGAACAGACTGCTTCTCTTTAAGAGAAACGCATGTGAGTTTCTTCTGAATTCTTGTAAGTAGCTTAAGGCACTTTCAAAGGAAAGTGATTTTCTCTGAAAGGACAGCATTTAGAAAGTGAAGCAACACTCCATTCACTTCGCACAGTGAATTGAAGTGTTGGAACAGACTGCTTCTCTTTCAGAGAAACTCATGTGAGTCTCTGGTGAATGTTTGTAAGTAGCTTTAGTCACTTCCAAAGAATGTGATTTTCTCTGAAAGGACAGCATTTAGAAAGTGAAGCAACACTCTATTCACTTCGCACAATGAATTGAAGTGTTGGAACAGACTGCTTCTCTTTCAGAGAAATGCATGTGAGTTTCTTCTGACTGCTTGTAAGTAGCTTAAGGCACTTTGAAAGGAAAGTGATTTTCTCTGAAAGGACAGCATTTAGAAAGTAAAGCAACACTCCATTCACTTCGCACAGTGAATTGAAGTGTTGGAACAGACTCCTTCCCTTTCAGAGAAACAGATGTGAGTTTCTTGTGAAAGCTTATAAGTAGATTAAGGCAGTTTCAAAAGAGAGTGATTTTCTCTGAAAGGAGAGCATTTAGAAAGTGAAGCAACACTCCATTCGCTTCGCACAGTGAATTGAAGTGTTGGAAGAGACTGCTTCTCTTTCACAGAAACGCACGTGAGTTTCTTCCTAAAGCTTGTAAGTAGCTTAAGGCCCTTTCAAAGGAAAGTGATTTTCTCTGAAAGGACAGGATTTAGAAAGTGAAGCAACACTCCATTCACTTCGCACAGTGAATTGAAGTGTTGGAACAGACTGCTTCTCTTTCAGAGAAACTCATGTGATTTTCTTGTGAATGCTTGTAAGTAGCTTGAGGCAGTTTCAAAAGAGAGTGATTTTCTCTGAAAGGACAGCATTTAGAAAATGAAGCAACACTCCATTCCCTTCGTGCAGTGAATTGAAGTGTTAGAACAGACTGCTTCTCTTTCAGAGAAACGCATGTGAGTTTCTGTTGAATGCTTGCAACATTTGAAGAACTTAAGGCTCTTTCAAAGGAAAGTGATTTTCTCTAAAAGGACAGCATTTAGAAAGTGAAGCAACACTCCATTCACTTCGCACAGTGAATTGAAGTGTTGGAACAGATTGCTTCTCTTTCAGAGAAACTCACGTGAGTCTCTGGTGAATGCTTTTAAGTAGTTTAAGGCACGATCAAAGGAAAGTGATTTTCTCTGAAAGGATAGCATTTAGAACGTGAAGCAACACTCCATTCACATCGCACAGTGAATTGAAGTGTTGGAACCGACTGCTTCTCTTTCAGAGAAACTCATGTGAGTCTCTGGTGAAAGCTAGTAAGTTGCTTAAGGCACATTCAAAGAAAGTGATTTTCTCAGAAATGACAGCATTTAGAAAGTGAAGCAACACTCTATTCACTTCGCACAATGAATTGAAGTGTTGGAACACTCTGCTTCTCTTTCAGAGAAATGCATGTGAGTTTCTTCTGAGTGCTTGTAAGTGGCTTAAGGCACGTTGAAAGGAAAGTGATTTTCTCTGAAAGGACAGCATTTAGAAAGTAAAGCAACACTCCATTCACTTCCCACAGAGAATTGAAGTGTTGGAACAGACTCCTTCTCTTTCAGAGAAACAGATGTGAGTTTCTTGTGAAAGCTTATAAGTAGATTAAGGCAGTTTCAAAAGAGAGTGATTTTCTCTGAAAGGAGAGCATTTAGAAAGTGAAGCAACACTCCATTCACTTCGCACAGTGAATTGAAGTGTTGGAACAGACTGCTTCTCTTTAAGAGAAACGCATGTGAGTTTCTTCTGAATTCTTGTAAGTAGCTTAAGGCACTTTCAAAGGAAAGTGATTTTCTCTGAAAGGACAGGATTTAGAAAGTGAAGCAACACTCCATTCACTTCGCACAGTGAATTGAAGTGTTGGAACAGACTGCTTCTCTTTCAGAGAAACTCATGTGATTTTCTTGTGAATGCTTGTAAGTAGCTTGAGGCAGTTTCAAAAGAGAGTGATTTTCTCTGAAAGGACAGCATTTAGAAAATGAAGCAACACTCCATTCCCTTCGTGCAGTGAATTGAAGTGTTAGAACAGACTGCTTCTCTTTCAGAGAAACGCATGTGAGTTTCTGTTGAATGCTTGCAACATTTGAAGAACTTAAGGCTCTTTCAAAGGAAAGTGATTTTCTCTAAAAGGACAGCATTTAGAAAGTGAAGCAACACTCCATTCACTTCGCACAGTGAATTGAAGTGTTGGAACAGATTGCTTCTCTTTCAGAGAAACTCACGTGAGTCTCTGGTGAATGCTTTTAAGTAGTTTAAGGCACGATCAAAGGAAAGTGATTTTCTCTGAAAGGATAGCATTTAGAACGTGAAGCAACACTCCATTCACATCGCACAGTGAATTGAAGTGTTGGAACCGACTGCTTCTCTTTCAGAGAAACTCATGTGAGTCTCTGGTGAAAGCTAGTAAGTTGCTTAAGGCACATTCAAAGGAAAGTGATTTTCTCAGAAATGACAGCATTTAGAAAGTGAAGCAACACTCTATTCACTTCGCACAATGAATTGAAGTGTTGGAACACTCTGCTTCTCTTTCAGAGAAATGCATGTGAGTTTCTTCTGAGTGCTTGTAAGTGGCTTAAGGCACGTTGAAAGGAAAGTGATTTTCTCTGAAAGGACAGCATTTAGAAAGTAAAGCAACACTCCATTCACTTCCCACAGAGAATTGAAGTGTTGGAACAGACTCCTTCTCTTTCAGAGAAACAGATATGAGTTTCTTGTGAAAGTTTATAAGTAGATTAAGGCAGTTTCAAAAGAGAGTGATTTTCTCTGAAAGGAGAGCATTTAGAAAGTGAAGCAACACTCCATTCACTTCGCACAGTGAATTGAAGTGTTGGAACAGACTGCTTCTCTTTAAGAGAAACGCATGTGAGTTTCTTCTGAATTCTTGTAAGTAGCTTAAGGCACTTTCAAAGGAAAGTGATTTTCTCTGAAAGGACAGCATTTAGAAAGTGAAGCAACACTCCATTCACTTCGCACAGTGAATTGAAGTGTTGGAACAGAATGCTTCTCTTTCAGAGAAACTCATGTGAGTTTCTGGTGATGTTTGTAAGTAGCTTTAGTCACTTAAAAAGAATGTGATTTTCTCTGAAAGAACAGCATTTAGAAAGTGAAGCAACACTCTATTCACTTCGCAAAATGAATTGAAGTGTTGGAACAGAATGCTTCTCTTTCAGAGAAATGCATGTGAGTTTCTTCTGACTGCTTGTAAGTGGCTTAAGGCACGTTGAAAGGAAAGTGATTTTCTCTGAAAGGACAGCATTTAGAAAGTAAAGCAACACTCCATTCACTTCCCACAGAGAATTGAAGTGTTGAAACAGACTCCTTCTCTTTCAGAGAAACAGATGTGAGTTTCTTGTGAAAGCTTATAAGTAGATTAAGGCAGTTTCAAAAGACAGTGATTTTCTCTGAAAGGAGAGCATTTAGAAAGTGAGGCAACACTCCATTCACTTCGCACACTGAATTGAAGTGTTGGAATAGACTGCTTCTCTTTAAGAGAAACGCATGTGAGTTTCTTCTGAATTCTTGTAAGTAGCTTAAGGCACTTTCAAAGGAAAGTGATTTTCTCTGAAAGGACAGCATTTAGAAAGTGAAGCAACACTCCATTCACTTCGCACAGTGAATTGAAGTGTTGGAACAGACTGCTTCTCTTTCAGAGAAACTCATGTGAGTCTCTGGTGAATGTTTGTAAGTAGCTTTAGTCACTTCCAAAGAATGTGATTTTCTCTGAAAGGACAGCATTTAGAAAGTGAGGCAACACTCTATTCACTTCGCACAATGAATTGAAGTGTTGGAACAGACTGCTTCTCTTTCAGAGAAATGCATGTGAGTTTCTTCTGACTGCTTGTAAGTAGCTTAAGGCACTTTGAAAGGAAAGTGATTTTCTCTGAAAGGACAGCATTTAGAAAGTAAAGCAACACTCCATTCACTTCGCACAGTCAATTGAAGTGTTGGAACAGACTCCTTCTTTTTCAGAGAAACAGATGTGAGTTTCTTGTGAAAGCTTATAAGTAGATTAAGGCAGTTTCAAAAGAGAGTGATTTTCTCTGAAAGGAGAGCATTTAGAAAGTGAAGCAACACTCCATTCGCTTCGCAGAGTGAATTGATGTGTTGGAACAGACTGCTTCTCTTTCACAGAAACGCATGTGAGTTTCTTCCTAAAGCTTGTAAGTAGCTTAAGGCCCTTTCAAAGGAAAGTGATTTTCTCTGAAAGGACAGGATTTAGAAAGTGAAGCAACACTCAATTCACTTCGCACAGTGAATTGAAGTGTTGGAACAGACTGCTTCTCTTTCAGAGAAACTCATGTGATTTTCTTGTGAATGCTTGTAAGTAGCTTGAGGCAGTTTCAAAAGAGAGTGATTTTCTCTGAAAGGACAGCATTTAGAAAATGAAGCAACACTCCATTCCCTTCGTGCAGTGTTTTGAAGTGTTAGAACAGACTGCTTCTCTTTCAGAGAAACGCATGTGAGTTTCTGTTGAATGCTTGCAACATTTGAAGAGCTTAAGGCTCTTTCAAAGGAAAGTGATTTTCTCTAAAAGGACAGCATTTAGAAAGTGAAGCAACACTCCATTCACTTCGCACAGTGAATTGAAGTGTTGGAACAGATTGCTTCTCTTTCAGAGAAACTCACGTGAGTCTCTGGTGAATGCTTGTAAGTAGTTTAAGGCACGATCAAAGGAAAGTGATTTTCTCTGAAAGGATAGCATTTAGAACGTGAAGCAACACTCCATTCACATCGCACAGTGAATTGAAGTGTTGGAACCGACTGCTTCTCTTTCAGAGAAACTCATGTGAGTCTCTGGTGAAAGCTAGTAAGTTGCTTAAGGCACATTCAAAGGAAAGTGATTTTCTCAGAAATGACAGCATTTAGAAATTGAAGCAACACTCTATTCACTTCGCACAATGAATTGAAGTGTTGGAACACTCTGCTTCTCTTTCAGAGAAATGCATGTGAGTTTCTTCTGAGTGCTTGTAAGTGGCTTAAGGCACGTTGAAAGGAAAGTGATTTTCTCTGAAAGGACAGCATTTAGAAAGTAAAGCAACACTCCATTCACTTCCCACAGAGAATTGAAGTGTTGGAACAGACTCCTTCTCTTTCAGAAACAGATGTGAGTTTCTTGTGAAAGCTTATAAGTAGATTAAGGCACTTTCAAAAGAGAGTGATTTTCTCTGAAAGGAGAGCATTTAGAAAGTGAGGCAACACTCCATTCAATCGCACAGTGAATTGAAGTGTTGGAACAGACTGCTTCTCTTTAAGAGAAACGCATGTGAGTTTCTTCTGAATTCTTGTAAGTAGCTTAAGGCACTTTCAAAGGAAAGTGATTTTCTCTGAAAGGACAGCATTTAGAAAGTGAAGCAACACTCCATTCACTTCGCACAGTGAATTGAAGTGTTGGAACAGACTGCTTCTCTTTCAGAGAAACTCATGTGAGTCTCTGGTGAATGTTTGTAAGTAGCTTTAGTCACTTCCAAAGAATGTGATTTTCTCTGAAAGGACAACATTCAGAGAGTGAAGCAACACTCTATTCACTTCGCACAATGAATTGAAGTGTTGGAAAAGGCTGCTTCTCTTTCAGAGAAATGCATGTGAGTTTCTTCTGACTGCTTGTAAGTAGCTTAAGGCACTTTGAAAGGAAAGTGATTTTCTCTGAAAGGACAGCATTTAGAAAGTAAAGCAACACTCCATTCACTTTGCACAGTGAATTGAAGTGTTGGAACAGACTCCTTCTCTTTCAGAGAAACAGATGTGAGTTTCTTGTGAAAGCTTATAAGTAGATTAAGGCAGTTTCAAAAGAGAGTGATATTCTCTGAAAGGAGAGCATTTAGAAAGTGAAGCAACACTCCATTCACTTCGCACAGTGAATTGAAGTGTTGGAACAGACTGCTTCTCTTTAAGAGAACGCATGTGAGTTTCTTCTGAATTCTTGTAATTAGCTTAAGGCACTTTCAAAGGAAAGTGATTTTCTCTGAAAGGACAGCATTTAGAAAGTGAAGCAACACTCCATTCACTTCGCACAGTGAATTGAAGTGTTGGAACAGACTGCTTCTCTTTCAGAGAAACGCATGTGAGTTTTTTGTGAATGCTTGAAAGTACTTTATGGCACTTTCAATGGAAAGTGATTTTCTCTGAAAGGACAGCATTTAGAAAGTGAAGCACCACTCCATTCACTTCGCACAGTGAATTGAAGTGTTGGAACAGACTGCTTCTCTTTCACAGAAACGCATGTGAGTTTCTTCCTAAAGCTTGTAAGTAGCTTAAGGCCCTTTCAAAGGAAAGTGATTTTCTCTGAAAGGACAGGATTTAGAAAGTGAAGCAACACTCCATTCACTTCGCACAGTGAATTGAAGTGTTGGAACAGACTGCTTCTCTTTCAGAGAAACTCATGTGAGTTTCTTGTGAATGCTTGTAAGTAGCTTGAGGCAGTTTCAAAAGAGAGTGATTTTCTCTGAAAGGACAGCATTTAGAAAATGAAGCAACACTCCATTCCCTTCGTGCAGTGAATTGAAGTGTTAGAACAGACTGCTTCTCTTTCAGAGAAACGCATGTGAGTTTCTGTTGAATGCTTGCAACATTTGAAGAGCTTAAGGCTCTTTCAAAGGAAAGTGATTTTCTCTAAAAGGACAGCATTTAGAAAGTGAAGCAACACTCCATTCACTTCGCACAGTGAATTGAAGTGTTGGAACAGATTGCTTCTCTTTCAGAGAAACTCACGTGAGTCTCTGGTGAATGCTTGTAAGTAGTTTAAGGCACGATCAAAGGAAAGTGATTTTCTCTGAAAGGATAGCATTTAGAACGTGAAGCAACACTCCATTCACATCGCACAGTGAATTGAAGTGTTGGAACCGACTGCTTCTCTTTCAGAGAAACTCATGTGAGTCTCTGGTGAAAGCTAGTAAGTTGCTTAAGGCACATTCAAAGGAAAGTGATTTTCTCAGAAATGACAGCATTTAGAAAGTGAAGCAACACTCTATTCACTTCGCACAATGAATTGAAGTGTTGGAACACTCTGCTTCTCTTTCAGAGAAATGCATGTGAGTTTCTTCTGAGTGCTTGTAAGTGGCTTAAGGCACGTTGAAAGGAAAGTGATTTTCTCTGAAAGGACAGCATTTAGAAAGTAAAGCAACACTCCATTCACTTCCCACAGAGAATTGAAGTGTTGGAACAGACTCCTTCTCTTTCAGAGAAACAGATGTGAGTTTCTTGTGAAAGCTTTTAAGTAGATTAAGGCAGTTTCAAAAGAGAGTGATTTTCTCTAAAAGGACAGCATTTAGAAAGTGAAGCAACACTCCATTCACTTCGCACAGTGAATTGAAGTGTTGGAACAGATTGCTTCTCTTTCAGAGAAACTCACGTGAGTCTCTGGTGAATGCTTGTAAGTAGTTTAAGGCACGATCAAAGGAAAGTGATTTTCTCTGAAAGGATAGCATTTAGAACCTGAAGCAACACTCCATTCACATCGCACAGTGAATTGAAGTGTGGAACCGACTGCTTCTCTTTCAGAGAAACTCATGTGAGTCTCTGGTGAAAGCTAGTAAGTTGCTTAAGGCACATTCAAAGTAAAGTGATTTTCTCAGAAATGACAGCATTTAGAAATTAAAGCAACACTCTATTCACTTCGCACAATGAATTGAAGTGTTGGAACACTCTGCTTCTCTTTCAGAGAAATGCATGTGAGTTTCTTCTGAGTGCTTGTAAGTGGCTTAAGGCACGTTGAAAGGAAAGTGATTTTCTCTGAAAGGACAGCATTTAGAAAGTAAAGCAACACTCCATTCACTTCCCACAGAGAATTGAAGTGTTGGAACAGACTCCTTCTCTTTCAGAGAAACAGATGTGAGTTTCTTGTGAAAGCTTATAAGTAGATTAAGGCAGTTTCAAAAGAGAGTGATTTTCTCTGAAAGGAGAGCATTTAGAAATTGAGGCAACACTCCATTCACTTCGCACAGTGAATTGAAGTGTTGGAACAGACTGCTTCTCTTTAAGAGAAACGCATGTGAGTTTCTTCTGAATTCTTGTAAGTAGCTTAAGGCACTTTCAAAGGAAAGTGATTTTCTCTGAAAGGACAGCATTTAGAAAGTGAAGCAACACTCCATTCACTTCGCACAGTGAATTGAAGTGTTGGAACAGACTGCTTCTCTTTCAGAGAAACTCATGTGAGTATCTGGTGAATGTTTGTAAGTAGCTTTAGTCACTTCCAAAGAATGTGATTTTCTCTGAAAGGACAGCATTTAGAGAGTGAAGCAACACTCTATTCACTTCGCACAATGAATTGAAGTGTTGGAACAGACTGCTTCTCTTTCAGAGAAATGCATGTGAGTTTCTTCTGACTGCTTGTAAGTAGCTTAAGGCACTTTGAAAGGAAAGTGATTTTCTCTGAAAGGACAGCATTTAGAAAGTAAAGCAACACTCCATTCACTTCGCACAGTGAATTGAAGTGTTGGAACAGACTCCTTCTCTTTCAGAGAAACAGATGTGAGTTTCTTGTGAAAGCTTATAAGTAGATTAAGTCAGTTTCAAAAGAGAGTGATTTTCTCTGAAAGGAGAGCATTTAGAAAGTGAAGCAACACTGCATTCACTTCGCACAGTGAATTGAAGTGTTGGAACAGACTGCTTCTCTTTAAGAGAACTCATGTGAGTTTCTTCTGAATTCTTGTAAGTAGCTTAAGGCACTTTCAAAGGAAAGTGATTTTCTCTGAAAGGACAGCATTTAGAAAGTGAAGCAACACTCCATTCACTTCGCACAGTGAATTGAAGTGTTGGAACAGACTGCTTCTCTTTCAGAGAAACGCATGTGAGATTTTTGTGAATGCTTGAAAGTACTTTATGGCACTTTCAATGGAAAGTGATTTTCTCTGAAAG